>NW_025110396.1:0-11831 GCF_011392965.1 Frieseomelitta varia
TATATATATACACACATATATATATATATATATATATATATATATATATATATATATATATATATATATATATGTATATGTATATCTTCTCACTATGGATAAAGATATACAGTGAATAACATAATTCTATCTCTCTTTGCTACCAAGTTGTACTTATTCTTAATTGATTTACTTGTACAGAAGAAATGTGTTAAATAATAATGAAATACAATTATATATATATATATATATATATATATACACATATATATGTGTATATATATATATTATACAGCTATAAATAATACATATAAATATATATAAATATTATACATATGGTATAGCATTAATTAACTATTATTACGATCATCGTGAGATACGGTTATTCTTACTTATTTGATTATTGTCATTATATGATTATTCTTATTATTATCATTATTATATTATAAATATATATATATATATATATATATCATTATTCCTATTAATTATTACCGTTATATCGTTAACCGACGTTACCGATTCTCTATTTAATATTCTCACATCGTCTCACTATCGAAACGCAAAACAACAAAAAAAAAAAAAAGTATATTATTACAAAGTACCATAAGAAGTGTGAGTGAGTGTTATACGGAGCGAAGAAAACGAAATAAAGAAAAAAGAGAGAGAGAGAGAGAGAGAGTGAGAGTGAGTGTGAGTGAAAAGAAAACCAGAGCCGTTGGTAAAGTTAATATATACAATGAAACGTGTATATTATCTGTTACTGCTGTTCGATATTGTGATGGTCGTTTCAGCTGTGTTACGACGAGGGTGACACGATGATGATGGTGATTCAGGACCATGTAATCGAGAATCCACTTGTCCTCTGCTACACTAAAAGCTCGACTTTATCCGTCGCTTTCTGCTCGCACGATATCGCGTTCCCTTTTGTTTGTTTCCCTTTTCATTTCCATTCTGCGAGACAAAGAGAATTCTTACATTCGCGTGCAATAATAATAATAATAAAAAAATAAAAAAAAAAAAATAGGAAGAAGAAGAAGAAAGAAACAAATACGTAAATTTGTTCAACAGTGTGTTTTATCGTATCGCAGATTTTGATTGTTCGTCTTTTCGCGCTAAATGCGCCATTGTTGGCCGTGTGCATCGAAGTCCATCATTGTTTTTCGCGCGACGGTCCCTCAACTTCCGGTGTTCGATTCTTTCAGCTGTAATCTACCTACAGTCGGAATATTGTTTTTTGTACTGCGTCAGCAAATTTTCTATTCCCGCCGATCAATTCTGTCTCTTATCGATATATTATTCTCTTCTTTTCTTTCATTTTCATCGTATCACTTGCAGTAAAGTATTGTACTGAATATCCGCGAAACGATAACGAGTACGCGAAAGGGGAAGAAAAGAGAAGAGGAGAGAGGTATGAAAATACGCGATCATTTCGTGTGTGTTGCAAAATCAGAGGATAAGGAAGAACGTACACAGTTAAATAAGACACCTATGGCAAAATAAACTCAGTAATTAAGACGTGTGTACTGCGTCGAGAGCACAATTGCTAATCGAGTGTTATCTTTAATTACCGTTGTTGCGCGTGCGTACAGCGTAGTACTTAATCGTTAGCGTTACCTAATTGCGCTCAAACACAGGAAACTGGCGAAAAGGGAGAGAGAGAGAGAGAGAGAGAGAGAGAATGGAAGAACGAGAACGAAGAATAATGCTGGAACGATGAATTTATTATCGGGGCCCTTGTTTAAACGAAGCGATTTTTTTTATATCGAGTGGTAGTAGAAGAAGGTAATCAAAAGAAGCAATGCGAAACGACGAGACAAAAACGTACCAAAAAAAAAAAAAAAGAAAAAAAAGTGAAAAAATAGAAAAAGGAGATGGACAGAATTGATAATGATTCCTGAACGCGAGCCGTGTCCCCAACGTACGTTTTTATGCAATCGCCTCTTGGATAGGGGGGGGGGGGGGAAGAAGGGAAAAAAAATCATATTGTACATATTTGTGCGAGCGTCTTGATCCTAACATGTATCGTGTCGTAGAAATCTTTTTAGATTAAAGAAAAAAAGGTTAAAAGAAAAAAGAAGAGGAGAAGGAGGAGAAGCGGAAATGAAGGAAGACGGAAAGGAATCAATGATCGATCGTCGACAACTCGTTGAGAGTCTTGTCGACTCGGCTCGGATCACCGGATGGATCGATAACGAACGTTCCACACGCGCGTGGATCGTTATCGATCCGGACGAAGGATCGATCCTGTCACGGCGCTGTGTCACGCGTCGGTGTTGTTTAGTCGGGTCTGTTTCGATCTTCTCGAGCGTGGTGTGTGTCAAAGTGCAATTTGTAACTGGGTTATAACGATAGCCGCGGGCAAACGCGATTATAACGAGGCGCATGTAATTGCACGGCGATTTGTCGAGCAAAACGCGTACGATGCCGGTCATTTTTTGCGTTACCGTTGCCGAAGAGAGAAACGTCTCGCGTTAGAGATACAACAGGATCGTCCTTTCTGACGGTCGTATCCTTTTGTATCAGTCGGATCCTTCCGAGAAAGGATACGATCATCGTTTGTTACATCCGAACCGTCCTCGTTTTCTTAATGATCTGCGCCGCCGATCTCTCGCTCTGTCCGTGCGATCGATGCATCTCCTGCCGGATCGGTCCGAAACTCTGTCGACGATAAAAAAAAGTAAATAACGCTGATCCAACGAACTTATCGACTCACTCTTGTTTACGTGTTTTTTCTAAGCAATTTAAGAAAGAAGAGAAATCGAAGGGAGATCGAACAATCGACAACCCAATGCAGGGGGCGAGGGAGGGAGGGGAGAGGAAACGAACAGGGAGGAGATGCATGCGTCAGCGTGGCAAAGACCATGGCTAGAGAGACGAAAGGTGTGAAAAAAGAAAAAAGAAAAAAAACAAACGAGAACTGTATCATAATGTAGAAGCGTGTAATATCGTTAAGCTTACGATTGGGGATTGAACCCAAAGCCTTTCTCTTAGATTTATGTGCGCGTCCACTGAAGCATCCTCTCGACTCCCGGATCGATTCTTTCCTTTTTTTTTTTTCTTTTTTTCTTTTTTCTTTTCTTCTCTTTCTTCCGTAGCAAACACTTCCGTTCCGTGATTTTCGAGGGTGCACGAGCGGTAGTTAGTTAGTTAGTTAGTGCGGGGGAAAGAAAGAAAAAAAATCAATTTCGCAGCAGGCTCGACAGGGGACAGCTCGACTCGGGGATCGGATCGATTATTCGCGGTCGTCGTCGTCGTCGTCTCGCTTAATTTCTGCCGGTAGCGTGTCAACCCATCGAGAGACACGTCCTCCGGTGCTTTTAACGGATTTCAATACGGTTCTGGCAATTCCCGTCTTGCCTGGGTAATGAATTTTCATCGGCCGCGAATCTTTCAGTGACGAGTCTTTCGAGTCGACAACGACGACGACGACGACGACGACGACGACGACGACGAAATGACGTTTCAATTTCACTTGAGCAGGTTCTCCGGCCGCTGCTGGAACGGGGGTAATTGATAGGCGAGCAAAGACAGCGAAGAAACTGCTGCCTAGCTTCGTATTATCGATCCATTTTAACCCCTTAACCACCCCGATACCGACACGCCAGCCTGATGTGTTTCGATCGCCCATAATGCTCGTCGTATTTGTCCTCCGACATTTGTCACAACAGCCGATAACCACCAACCGATAACTACGGATTTCTTGTGAATCGTTCTTTATTCCGGTCGATGGGCCATTATCCTGCATTATTTAGGTTGGGTTCAGATCATATTTAAGAATGACTATTCTAACTGTACATTACACGATTGCACGCAATTAAATATACAATTATATAATGTACAATTTTATATTTTTATATATTTTGTTATTATTATTATTATTATTATTATTATTATTACATATTTACACTTTACATTTCTATAATTATATTTATTTGTATGATATAGAAACGATCGTAATTACATCGGTCTCAACTTTGGCCGGAAACTTTGAGCAAAGGGTTTCGCTCTCGTTGCTGTTCATTCGATCGTGCTGTTTGTTTTATCTCTTGTTTCTTTTTTTTTTTTTTCTTTACTTTTGTTATCTGAGGCTACATAGCTCTCTCTCTCTCAATCAAGAGTGACGAGACTTTCCACCGTTTTATTCCACACCTTGCGAAAGAGTTGCCGATTAACTTTTATTTCATCGACGATGGTCGGATCTACGATAGGTTAATGGCGTACGTCTGTTCGCGTGGATACACGACAATGAACAAAGAAAGAGAGAAAGAGAGAGACTACGGAGAGGTGCAGACACGTTCGCCTCTCGGCGTGCCAGAATCCACAAGGCTCGTGGTTAATTGGACATCGAACGGACGGACAGACGGACGGACAAGCGTTTGCGACCTAGATTCGCTTCGCGAGCTTTCTCTGACGTTGCTCCCTGACCAAGCTCGCGAACGGTTCGTCGTTCAACTTCCTCGACAGAGTCGCGTGCCACCCGAATTGCGATCGCATAGATCGCGCGTCGATCGTTACTTTGGAAATAGTTTCTGCCAATTGTCCCGGATGATACTCGCGCCGGTTTCGCTCGGGGAAAGACGTGGAAACGTGCAGATGATATCTTCGATGATCCGTGCAAGATTTCTTTAGAAAAAGAATACTTTTACTTTTTTTCCCCCCAGAGAAACGGCGTGCAGGTTCTCGTTAAACACAGTGTGTATGTGTGTTCCTCCGTGGCGTTGCACTCTCGAGGGAGCGACAAACGCGAATAAAGTGGCACGTGTCTTCTGGCGTCCGCCGCTCGCACGTGTAACTATTTCCGGCCACTTCCGCGAACGCGTTATTCTCGGCCGAGTTTATCCACGACTTTCCGCCAAATAGGTCGACACGACGTAGAGGCTACGCGGAAAACGGGGACTTTTGCTGCACGATGCGTTTCACTCGCTCTCCGTCTTCCAAAGCGATCGAATCGCGCCGTTTGCACGAGTTTGCCCGACGCAATTCGCAATCATTCACTGACGATGCGTGTACAGTTTACGCGTTACGTCCCTCTTTCGACAGTTTATTCTGAAAATTGTTATCGCGTTAGTAACGTAATTGTTTTTAAACGTTATATTCACGAACGTTTGTTTCGATATGCTATTTTGATCATACGCGATACTAATTACAAAGGTGTAAATATCTCTCGTTTGAGATACTAAAAAACTATTTCCTATTAAGAAAAGTATCTTTCGAGGCTAAAGGCCGCTTGCGCGTAAAATAAACTGTACACTCGTGGTATAGCAAACGGTGGAGGCTGCACGTCGAGAATTCTTTGCCCCACAATTTTTAAATATTTTCTCAGTTTCAAGTACATTCAAATACAACGCAACGGCATAATAAAGTAATCAATTTATTACTTCTTAATAATTTCCATCTATAACGATACCATACCGACGAGAATGAAAATAAAGAGAAAGCGACGAATTATTGTACACGGTTTGGTTGCTCGTTATGGTCCGCGAACCAGTTGCCAGTCGCAAGTGGTTGAAAAGAGTTTACGCGAGTCGAGTCGAGTCGGCAGAGGTAAAGAGAACGTTCCGTGCGTTTGAAGATTGCGAACACACTCTGCCGACAACGCGAGCGACGAGTGACAAAAAAAAAACATGTAAAAAGACTTACGAGGAATGTTGCAACTTGTTTCAGGTGGGTCCGGCAGGGGGGAGGGTGAGGCAGGCTCGAACGAGATTCCAACTGGTCGACGAGGCGGCAGTGGCGGCGGCGTGGGTAGCGGACTCGGGGGTGGCGGAGGAGGAAGCGTGTTGGGGGTTGGCGGTGGTGGCGGAAGCGTCGGCGGAGGGTCCGGAAGCAGGAGCGGCTCGGGGGGTGGGGGCCGATCGAGGGACGAGCCGAGGAGGCACACCCTCGGCGGCGATCATCAGCCGTCCCTTCATCATCAGCAGTTCAACGCGGCCCAGCAGCTGCACCCCCTTCATCCCCATCATCTGCCGCCGCCACACGGCCAATACGGTACGCCGCCCACGCGTCACACCACCATGGATCTCGAGGTGAATCTTTGCTCCCGCAACATGTAAATACACATTGACTCTTATTGTTTGCGCTCTCGTTTACCACCACCACCACCACTCTACCACCACACTTTTTTTCCGAAAAGTCCTCTTTCTCTTCGTGTTCTACTTGCTCTATATATATATATATATATATACATACTTGATTGGAGACAACCTGCGCGTCGTGCCCCAATCTTCGTCGCCCCCCACCGCAGGATGGTGTTTTGGGATCGAGGACGACGACGACGACGACAACGACGACGACGACATCGGTGTCAGAACTCTCGGAGAAACGATCCTCCCGCGCGATCCAGCCTCTGGCAGGAGCGTTTCTCTCCCTCTTTTTCTCTCTGTGTTTCTCCGATATTTTTTCTACGTCTGCTCTCGCCTCGTTTCATCGATCACGCGCAGGGGCTGCGAACGCAAACAATCGCCTTTCGCGAATCTTCACACGCGGACGCACGGACAACGTGTACTCTCTATCCTCCCCTCGATCGAAATTCGCGCGCCAAGAAGACCATTCTCTTCCGAGTATCCGGCGAACGACTTTAACGGACGCGTCTTCCGAGGTCAAGAGCCCTGCGGCTAACGAGAGGAACAGGTTAATTAAGCTCCGCGTCGTCGTATCGCGTCTCTGCCTCTGTCTCTCCGCCTCGATCGCGTTCAAACCTATTCAAACCTATTCAAACCTGTTCGATCGAAAAGTCGAAAGATTCGAATCGTTTTTCGAAACGTTAAAAACAAAAAACAAGTCGTGCAGAAATCTGTAAAACACTTTGCGACAAATAATACTTGCGTAGTTAATCTCGCGTGTCGTGATTTATCGTTCTGATTCGAATCTTTTAGTGCCTGTATCGTCAAAGAGTTGATAGAAAGCAATCCATCATCCAGACTAATTGTCGTTCAATGCGGTGTGAAATTTTCTTGACGATACTTTTTCCACGTAGTCTCGTGTTACTCTCGGGATACTTTCAACTCGACTAAAGTGCAATTTTTGTTGGCACGGTGTTTCGTTTATTTCCGGAGATTTGTGTCTTTCGGATGAAGCCGAGCGAGGAATTCGATGGGGGAGGAAATGATGGAACGAGTTCGGGGAAATAAAACAGCCGGTAATCGTCAGCCCCTGTGCGAGTCTTTCCATAATCGTTTACGTATTATACTTACTCGGCTTGATGGCGTACACGTGGCACACCTAATCATTTCACGTTATCGTGCACTGCCACGCCTTTCTGCTCGTTCGTTCCCTCTGGATATTTTCGATATTTACTCACCTTTCGATTCCCTTTCTTCGCGACACGTGTGCACGTCGTCGTTGAGAGAGAGAGAGAGAGAGAGAGAGAGAGAGAGAGAGAGAAAAGAGAAAGAAACAAAAAAGAAAAAGAGAACGAGACAATCTTCAACTTTGCGGAACGCAACGGAGAGTGTATACGAGAGACGAAGGAAGAAAAAGAAAGAAAGAAAGAAAGAAAGGAAGGATGGAAAAAAGAAAGGAGACGGAAGAAAGATTGGCGATCGTGAGAGATTTTTTGCAGGATCAGACACGCAGCAACCACCGAGAATCGAGGCAAACCAGGCCAGCTCGCAATAGCCGATCGTGATCGCGATCCGCGATCGCATTGTTTTTTCGCTCTCACCTTTTTTTTCCACAGTGCATTTCCAGCAAACCCCCTTTTTCTGCTCGATGCATATATACGTCTAACTGGTTTACTTGTGTGTGTGTGTTTCCGTGTGACCTGCCGCCGCCCAACAGATGGGGACCAAGTCTCGCCAGAGAAAGGTAATTTCTTTTTCTTCTCTCTGTCTTTTTTTCTTTTTTTTTTTTTTTTTTCTTCTCCTCTCCGAACGTTTGTTGAATCGTTTCGAATCGCACGATGGCATGCGTCCTATTTTTTTTTCCCTCTTCTTTCTTTTTCTTCCTGTCGTTTTTCTTCTTTCTCTTTTTATTTAACCATCTACATACGTCGTCGCACGAATTTTCTCTCTCTGTCTGTCTGTTTTCTTTTTGTTTTTTTTTTTTTTTCTGTCTGTGTTTCCTTTTTCCATTTCACGCGCCGTCAAACGATTCGAGCGATCGTTTTCACAGAAAAAAAGACACACAAAAAGAAAGCGGCCTGAAAGGGCGAGAGAGGATCGACCTGGGTGTGCTTGACGAATTGGGTTTGATTGTTGCAGTCGCCTCTTCCGCGCGGGTACCCGCCTCCCTCTTCGACGATGTTATTCGATGACGACCCGGGCATCATGTCCGAGGTGGAGACATCGAGCACAGGATTTCGACGGGGTGGCAAGCAAAGAAGCAGCCTCCCCGTCGTACGGACCCCCAGCAAGACTCTGGAGCGACCACTAGGTAACGATCGACCCGCGATAGAATTAGGAGCGTCTTGTTGCTGCCTCGCTGCTCGATGCCCTTGTCGGACATTCCTGACGAAACGATGCGTTTCTGTGGACGGTTCCTTAGGTCTAGTGTTCCTGCAGTATAGGAACGAGACGAAGCGGGCGCTCCTACCCAACGAAATCACTAGCATAGACACCGTTAAGGCACTCTTCGTCAGAAGCTTTCCCAAGCAACTCACTATGGAATATCTAGACAGTCCTCACGTCAAGGTTTACATACACGACAGCAACAAGGACATGTTCTACGAACTCGAAGATCTCAGGTTTGTACGCGTCTACCTACCATTTCCCGTGCAAACTAGACTCTCTCTCTCTCTCTCTCTCTCTCTCTCTCTCTCTCTCTCTCTCTCTCTCTCTCTCTCTCTCTCCTGCTACTTGTAATTAGTTTTGTTCAGGTGAAAAAGTAACTGCGTCTTTTCTTTTCTTTTCGTTTCTTTTTCA
Organism: Frieseomelitta varia; assembly: GCF_011392965.1. Lineage (NCBI taxonomy): Eukaryota > Metazoa > Arthropoda > Insecta > Hymenoptera > Apidae > Frieseomelitta > Frieseomelitta varia. The sequence continues at coordinate 8,844 of NW_025110396.1, forward strand.
GTCAACTTCAAAGTTTTTCGGCCTTTCTCAGTTTGATAATTATCTTTCTTAATTCGATATCCGACGTCGTCGGTAGTGGAAATTCTTTGGACATTGTTTGAAACAGTTTGAAAGCCAAATCTCGTTCGCCAAAACACGTTGCATCGATTTTCCACGAGCTTGCGAAATGTTGGTCGTTCGATTTTACATTTTCAAGTCGATCTCCCTTTTCTGAAATAAGCTCGAACAATCAGGTCCGCCAGATTGCAGAATGAATCGGCGGTTTGAAACGTAGCTGGTAGTTAGAATTTATAAAAGTATTTACAGTTGTGAGACGTACGTACCAAGCGAGGAAAGATACGCAGCTACTCTGTTGCCAACCCAATAAACGAATCTGCACAATTTCGACGACAGTCGATCGCGTTCGATCTCGGTCCAACAGTCGATTTATCTCTCTTTCAACGAGTAAACAAGTATTCCCCTTCGTCGATCGAGACTACAGCGACAAAGGGTTTCTCGTTTCGATTGCAGGTCGCATCTGAGAGACATCCGAGACCGCAGCGTCTTGCGACTGTTCGAGAGTAGCGACGGTGTGACAGGGATGCCAGGACCGCTGGGGATACCGGGGACAGGAACGGGACTGCCTCCTCACTGGGAGGACCAGAGCTACTTCAGCGAGCCGGAATTCGACAGCGAATACCAGCATCAGCATATTCACAAAAGCAAGGTAACCAGCTTCTCTCTCTTCTCGACGTGTTGCAAAACAGTCGTCGTGTTGGACGATTTCCGCGTCGGGCTGCGTTGGCCATTCCCCAAATATCCAAATAAATGAAATATTTAGACGTCGCTCAAGTGCTTGAACCGCGTTCAACGTCGAACACGTTCGTTAACGTTGAAACCGGAGACTTTTTGCCAGCGAGAAAATTCGAATGTGGCTTGCAAGAGTTTGCAACAGCGCAAATAACGGGTTGCGCTCGACCTCGTTGCGCGCGGCGAAATTTTTTTTGTTCCCGAGAAACTTCGAGTCGGCAACTCTGACCAAAATCCGAATTTGATTCGTGCGCAATCATTTTCAGTATTCATTGAACGCGAACCAACGGTAAATACGACAAATATTGTGATTGGCTGAAACGATTATCGAGAAACGCGTCGAATACAAATGAGAAAGAGGGAGAGTGAGAGAGGTGATTTAATTACACAAAATTGATGAGTTTACAATCAGCGTATAGTATCGTTCCAGTGATTCCCAGCTCCTCGGCAATCCGGCGAATTGTTAGCAGGATAAAAGGAAAAAGAAAAAGTGAGAATTTACAAGTATAAAGAAAACTGGCATTACGCGCGATTACGCTATAAAAAGCCTATCGCGTTGCACCCGTTTTTCTATCGAATTCCACACTTCGCGCAACGTTGGATCTCTCAGAATCGTACTTACATACAATCGCACACGACCCAGTTCGTTCGAATCGATCAGCACGCATGTGCAAACACTGTCTATGGTAATTCATTACGACACATGGTGCATCGATTAGTCGTTTCGTTATCTCATCGACCAAGCGAAAGAAACGTAATCTCAAGCGTTGTTGTCGCCGACTTACGAAACCAGCGTTACGAAAACAGAAGAGAAGGAGAAAATTGTCGACATCTTAGTGCAACTGTAATATCGGTGAACCGTTAAGAGGTTAATCTGTTTTATGGCTGCTTTTTTTTTTTTTTTTTTTTTTTTTTCTTTTTCCAACTCTGCCAGCTCCGTCGGTCGTCGTCGGTCGTTAAACGAACGACTTGGAAATGATCCTGGACTGAAAAGAAAAAAAATCTCTCCGTACGCTCTCGCAAATAGGTAATAAATACGTCTCGGGAACGCGATCGACGGAGCAGCCTATTCGTCCATTCGTCTCGTATCGCGTAATCGCGCGTTCGAGATCCGTCGGCCTCGGGTTCACGGCACGTAGGAGAGATCCCGCGTCAGCGATAGCGGTCGGCTACCGCTACGTTGCCGAGCGCGATAACCATAAATCTCTGGTCCCTCGGACTGGCCTCCTCCTCTGGTCGATGCCGCGAATGGACCCGAGTCGGGCCGACTTGCTTGCTTTCTCTCTCTCTCTCTCTCTCGTTCTCTCGTGGCTGCGGTTTCGATCGAGAACGAAACGCCTTGTTAAAACGCCTTGCACGTCTGCACCGCTGGTACGTGCGCCGCGCCCGAGTAGAGTTTCTTCGGGACCGACCGCCAACCGAAGATCAGAGCTTTCTCGAAAGGCTCCTCCGCGCAACCGTCGCACACGTCCATGATCGCTCTGACTTCGGCCTCCGCGGGCTCCCTCTCGTCGTCCTTGTTCTCGTCGTACTTGGGCAACTGCAGCCCGAAATTGGTCAGGCCTGCGAAGTAGTCGTTGTCCAAGCCTTGAGAGACGTAGCCGTCGTCGATGATCAGACCGTCCCCCAACTGCGCCAAGCCTCGTTTCTTCTTGCTCGAGTCTTGTTTCTCTGGATCGTCCTCGTCTCGCCTGCTCTCGGACACTCCACTCTCTTTTCCCTTTGGCACGAAGGTCACCTGCGAGCGAGAGACCGCTTTTTAGCACTCAGGTGTTAGACTTTTAGATCTTTGATTTAGGTTTCAAGTTTACGCGTCGACCGCGATGCCAGATTAACGGATGATTCAGCGGATGATTTGAACGTTTTCTTCGCGACTCTTACCTTTTCATTTTCGTTAGAGTCAGACTCTCTCTCCTTTGGCACGAAGGTTACCTGCGAGCGAGATTGCTTTTTAGCTTGGGTCTTTTAGGCTTTTAGATTGGAGGCAAGTTTTCGCGACTCTCTTACCTTTTCGTTTTTCGACTCTCTCTCCCTTGGCACAAAAGTTACCTACGAGCGAGATCGCACTTTAGCTTTAGATTAGGCTTCTTTTTTTTAGATTAGATTTCCGTCCATTCGTCGCGCGATATTAATATCCGGGATTTAAGGGGGTATTCTAGTGTGAAAAAAAATCGATTCTTTTTTCTTTTTTTTTTTTTT
>NW_025110396.1:12108-57131 GCF_011392965.1 Frieseomelitta varia
TTTTTTTGCATATTCTTAAAGGACATGGTTTCAAAAATAAATCTCTGTAACCTGTAACGTGTGAACACCTAAAATTAACGAAATTGTATGGTTGTTTGAAGAACGCGACGACCGCAGCGTCATTGTTGCCGCAATACTAAACTTTAAAGGCATTTTTCTGGAAACTATGTTTCTCAGAACGGTGTCCACGATATCTCAAAATCTACTCGACTTTGATTGACTCAAAGTTTGAAGTACGCATTTAGTACACGTGTGACTGTAGCCCCTGTCAGAATCAAGTTTTATTTTTTATATTTTTTTAGGCTTCCGAAGTTTGACAGAAACATGCAAAAATCGGCAATCGAACTTCAAAGTATCGCCACATGTTTAATTACCGACTTTTTTCTTTTCTTTTGGTACCTGCTATAGTTAAACTCATACCATTCACGTTTTTTTATTTTTTTCAAAAGCGGCCATGTTTGAGAGTATGCAGTGCCACTAACTTTTAACTTTTTTTCGTCGCAAAAAAATTTTGAAACGTCAATTTGACTTGCAAAAGGTGTGATGTAAAGTTTCTTTGCAAAAAATTCCCCGACAAAGTTAAAAAAAAAAAAAACACTTCACACCAGAATACTCCCTTTGGAAAGCGTTTCGGCGAAAGCTCTTACCTTTCCATCGGTAGATCTTTCCGTCGACTTTGCGTCGATCTCCCTTTTCGCCACGGCGGATACTCGGCCGGTCGCGTCCTCCGATCCCTCGCTCCCGGTTTCAATCGCCAACGAATCCTTCTTCTCTCTCTTGAAGAGACTGCGGAACGACGGGCTGGCTGCCACGTCGGTTATTCCGCTCGCCGAGGGCAAACCTACGCCAGACCGTAGACTGCCGAAGAACTGGCTAGATTGCAGGGGGAACGCTGTCGCGACGACGGAATTGGGATTCGCGGGTGGTAACGGTTGAGGGGCTGGATTGCGTGGAATCACCGCTGGATGCCTCAGGATCACTCCACTCTGAACGATCTGTAGCGGCGATCCTGGATTGATTTTCACCTGGAGAATTTTCACCATACGATACCATCGTTTACCGTGTTTTCTCCCTTTCTCGTTTTTCACCATTACTCGCCAAAGAGGAGAAAGATGAAGATCGCTCTCGGTTCGTTTAACGCTACAACTACCAAAAAAAAAGGAGTCGAAATGACCAATTGACAATCTCTCCATGGAAATTTTATACATTTAAAACAGTGTATTTTTAAATACTCGTGAATGATTTTTAATCAAATATATGTATATATATGTATATATCGATAAAAGCTTGTATCGTTCAATTTTGTTCTTGTACCTTGCACTTCAATTTCTTTGCTACTGAAATATTATACTTTGGTCGTCGGTAGTTGTAGCGTTGATGAATTCCGAGACGAATTCCGTACGATGATGGATACGCACCTGATGATTGATTTGTCCGGCAGTGAGGTAGGGATGTTGCGGAAGGGGTGGCCCGGTTACAGGAGGACGCGTAGGCCTGGGCGTGTTGTTGCTGGTATCGTGCTCGTAGTGATTCGCGTGATGATGTTTGTGGTCCTTGTGGGCTTTCCCGGCTGTCAACGCGACCCCGTAAAGCTGCACCATCGTTATTTCGCCGAGGAGCCCGCCGGATCCTGAAGAGCAAACTTGATTTTTCTTTCTTTGTTCGTCGAACAAAGGAGTCGACGAAAGATTCGACGAAATCCATGAATTTCCACGTCGAATTGCGTGGAATAACCCTCCGCCTACTGTGCCGGGGTCACAGTTTTCACCTGTGTTGGGAGCTGCTTGTGCATTAGTGATTATGCGGCTGTGTGCCGTGTGTTCGCCAAATTGCCAAAGCGACGACGACTAAAGACGAAAAAAATCAGCTTCTGGTAACGTTCTGAGAAAGAAAGACGCGCAGCATTTTATTTCAGAGTTTATTTTATATTTTAGCGTTTTTATTATTGTTTTAGTATTTTAATATTTAGCATTTAATAGTTTGTACTATTTCTTTTAGTATTTTATACCATTTTTGTATTTAGTATTTAATATTATTTTTGCATTTACTATTCAGATTTTAGTTTTCAGCACTATTTCAATATTTTACTATTTTTATTATTAATTTACCGTTTCTGTTATTATTTTTGTTCTTTTTACTACTTTTTTCCGTTGTTTCTATTTGTCGACGCAATGTCTTCATTGCCAACGAGCAATCTTTCTTTGTCCAATCTGCACAAGACGTTCCTGACATAAATGACATAGTAAATATATATATAACTTTATTATTCATGAGTGACTATTATTTGTTGCTTATACTTGTACATGTTCCTATATGAGTCGGGTGTCTGTCACTGCGTTGGTACAATATCGGTGAGGACCGTCACTCTGTACAGTATCGGTGAGCAGTATCCGTCCGGACAAACCCTAAATATGTATTAGCGGGATATTCGTGTGGGTCAAAATGACCCCGGCACAGGACGCTGAGAGTTACGAAGCGAAACTTTGGCGAAAGTAGACCGATTTACCTTAGATTGAGATATCTAACAACGAGTCAAGAGTACACTTAATGTGTCTCGATTGTCCATCTCTCTCAGTCGGTCAAATTGGTCAAATTCGACTTATTCGACTTATTTTTTACGCAAAGAATCACCCGTGTTCAAACCAAACAACATCGTTTCTCACCTGGAGGAGCTTCGTCGCCTTCCAAAAATCCGCCGCCCAGCTGTCGTTGCTCCTGCCCTGTGATCGCCACTCCACCCCCTTTGATGACGTGCCGGACCAGCTAACGAACCGAGAGAAACGGCAAGCAAGCTAATTAGCCAAAGGGTTTCGTTTGTCAATCGCGTACGTACTTTCGTTCGTACTTTCACCGAGTCGAGAATGATCGTTGTTAAGTCGGCGACATAGTGTAACAAAGGACATAGAGCACAAAGTTTTTCCACAAAAACGCGTGGGAACGCGTTCGCTTTCTTGCTCGAACGAAGGAAACAGCATAACAGCGAAAATGTTGGTCGAACAGGAAATTTGATGAATACCACCACCTCTCGAGAAAGAAGAGACTGTTCGTTCGTTCGTTCGTTCGTTCGTTCGTTCGTTCGTTCGTTCGTTCGTTCAGCCGGCGAACGAACGCGCGCGGATAATACCGGGACGCAAGACCTTCTATCTCGGGGCATAGTAAAATTCCTTTCACCGCGCGTTCCCTTCTTCGATTACGCTTATCCGTTTATCGCCCCGGGCGAGCCTGCCGAGTCGCTGCTTCACTCGATATCCACCGAAACGAAACGTATAACGCCACGGGTTCGCCTTTCCGCGAACGGCAAATCTTTTCCCTTCCATTGGAAACAGGATAGGTGGGAACTTTTCCACAATGAAGAAATACAACTATATCGACTATCGGTGCCCATTTTTCATTTTCTTTTCACAAAGCAGCGAGTTTATCTCTCCGCGGAGAGGATCTCCGTGAAAATTCACGAGTCGCTAGCGAGCGCGAGGAGCGTGGAATTCTCGTTTCCGAGGAAATAGAGTGTGAATCGGCTTGGTAACGCGCAATAACTTTCGCGCGGAGACGAGACACGAAGGCGAGAGGAAAAGCGCGCGAGACAACTTCCGGAAAAACGAGGGACTCGTCCTCGGGGGGGGGGGGGGGGGGATTCTCGCGCGATTTGCATCGGCGGCGGTTCGACTCGAGATGAGCGATGAGAAAAAAGAAAGGAAGAGAGAGAGAGAGAGAGAGAGAGAGAGAGAGAGGTTACGCAAGCGAGTTTAATGAGAGAAATGGCTCGTGCTGGAACCGGATACGATATCCAGCGGTCGAACGCAGCCGCCGCTTCCGAAGATCGCTTTCTATTCGAGTTGGGCGTCACGCCACGCTACGCCACGCCACCTGGCGCGGCCGACTTTCGAGAAATTGACGCGCGAAAAACAAGCAGACCCTGGCATTGCTCGCTCGTTCAACTCGCGTGCGTTCTTCCCGCCAAGCGAGTTGTCGCGTAAGCCTTCGTCAGACGCGAATTCAAAGTACGTGCGTGCTCGTTTCCACGTGCGACGTTTGAATTGGAAACGATCGTTGGAAAAACCCGAGTACTTCGAACTCGTTCCAAAAGAAAAAAACAGTACGTGTTCCGTACTGTTTACGTGATAATTCGACGCATTTTCTCACGCCTGTCTCGATTCTTTTTGAAGTTATTTTACGACGGTAGATGTTGGTTATTGGCTTGTTGCCAATTTCTTCCCCCATATATACGTATACCAGAGACATTTCAGTACACACAAACTCTTATTTTACACGCTTTGCGACTAAAAACTATTTAAATCGCTGGGAAAAACACGCTGAAATTTCTTCTAACGAAACGAATCACGAATCGACCAATTGAGATATCGACCATTCTGGTAGTTGCGCAGCCGTTAACAGAGTACATCGAAGTATGTACCTGTACTTTATAATTTTCCGCGGGCGTTGGCGATCATCCGTCGCTTTCACGGCCGCGAATTTTTTCACGGGGGCGCTCGAGAGCGAGTGGAGTGCGCGGCCGAAAGCCCGCGGTGAAAAGCAAAGCACGGGCGAAGCTCACTTACCCTGTTGTTGAACCCGCGACCTACGCGCTCGTCGTTGACCCAGATCTGCCATTCTCCTGTACGGCCGTTCCAGCTTTGGCACGAGTGATACCACTTGTTCAATCGGAGCGGATAATTCAATCTGTACAAGTTGTGCCCGTCGATGTTCATCATGTAGTAGGAACTCCTGGCGGTGTTCGCCACCCAGGAGAGAATCCCGCGCGGTTGATCCCCGACTTGAAAACCAAATTCAATCGGCGGTTAACGGCCGATCTCGGAGAAACGTTCCTCCCACGTTCACACGAAATATCATTGACACGCATATCTCCAAAATACGATCTTACGGATCGATTTCCATCAAATATCACATCTGCACATCCTTTGGTCACTCAACTGTTGAATTCTACAGTCTACCACGCGCGAGATACTAAAGACTAAAGGGATACTAGCCCCTGGACCTTTGCTACAGATTTATATAAATGAACATCCGAACCTGTGTATCTCATTAATCGACACTAGTAGTAGTAACTATTCTGCGTGCCACTCTGACTCACTGATAATCCTCAACGAGGATCGATTGTGAACGTTCTTAACGAAATTAAAAGAAAAAAAAAAAACAAAAAAATCACCAAACATCACGATATTTGTTATCGTTGAAAAATAGGGGTAGAAAAAGAACATGGCGAATAATAATTCCGTTCGCGAGCGTTTGGACATTTGTCCATTACAGTAAATGAATACGGCCGAGAAACATCGGGAAAATCGTCGGACGTGTTTCGCGGGATTGCCTCATTCTTCTGGCGTATTTACGCGCGATTCGCCGGAACACGTTCGCCTCGAGAGCTCGCTTGCGAAACACGTTCCGAGGGTTTCTTTGGAATTCGAACCGTTGCGCGATCCTCCTCGGACGAGTATCTCCAGCCGAACGAAACGCCTAGCCTCTTGCGTTATTTTTTCACATTTGTTTAATTTAACTCTGAGTTTCTCTAAATTCGGAGTTTCCAGGACCACGGCTGCTAAACTACGCTCGACCAAAGCGTAATTTCCATCAGAGACGTTAAAAGCAAAACAAACAGAAAATTCTTTACACTTATTACATGAACACGCAAGCTTTTATCTATGCATTTTACGAAAGAATCTCATTCGAATCTCCAAAAATATTCAGATATGGCCATTTTGGTAGTTCTAGTGTTAAAACTAGTCGAAACTACGTGTGACTGGAGCGTAAAATTTCCACCAGAGACGTTGAAAGAGTAAAAAAATAAAAGAAACAGGAAAATCTTTATAGTTTTTACAATATTACATGGACACTCAAGATTTCATCTGTGTATTTTACGAGAGAATCACTCGAATCTTCAAAAATATTCAAATGGCCATTTTGACCATTTTAGAATGAGTCAACTGGCTGGGTCCTCAATGGCCCAATGAAGCCCTTTTGTATATAGTTTGCTCGTTCGCTTCGTTCGCGCCTTTCTCTCTCGCCCGAGGGAAACACTCTCGTTTTCAATACATCGAGAAACGTACAGTTTCGATCTTCGAGAAACGCGTAGAGAAACACTTTCGCTCGTCCGAAACTCCTTTTCAGGATAAAGAAGAGGATAAGAAAAAAAGAAAGAAAGAAAAAGAAACAAAGGGACGGGTGAAAGGAGAAGGAAGCTAGCAGCGTCGCTCACCTGCGTACGAGAACAAGGGATGGTCGTTGCTGTGATTGTAGAATTTCGTCCACATGCACAAGGTGAACTCCTTGATGTCTGGCAGCTCCGTCTTGTAGTGAACGTACTGCGGAAGAGAAGAGTATACGTGTACGTAACGTTAATCGATGGAAAGCGAGCGTCGGCTCGCGAGATCCGCGAGATCCGCGGCTCATCATCGTTTACACGCGCGAGGAATTACGCGATCGGGACGCGTTTCTTGCACGATTTAACTCGCTCGGGAAAAACCCGTCACTCGCCTAACCCCTCCCTCCCCCCTCCCCAGAAAGCAGTTTTTCCCCCTTCGAGTTTCCGCGTGCTTGTTTTTCGCTTTCTACCGACAAATCGGCTCCTACCTATAAGAGAGTGCCATAACTAGGTGATATAACCGGGAGAGGCCGATTCCACGTAAAAAAAAAAAAAAAAACACGAACAATGATAAATATAAACCGGAAATGTAATTCTTTGCCAGATGAATGCTCTTTCTGTCAATCGAAGAACACTTGGTTCGAGCAGTCGTTCAGAAACTTCGACTGGCGAAAGACTGAAATTGAAGAGAAAATTGGTAACAAAATTTCTGGAATGGCTCTGGCATTTTGCCATTTTCTAAACGGAAGAAGATGCACGGATGCACTTCTCGAGACGTAAATTTCAATCGTTCGCGGGAAAATAATAACGAAAGGAAGAATTGAAATGAATTTTTCGTTTTGTTTTTAATTTTTCCACGTAGAATGAATCTTGGGTGAGAAAACGAAAGCGCCTAATCGTTCTTGCGCGAAGCGATTCGTTGCGTAATTGGTCGTTTGCTTCGTAGATTTAACCATTTCGCGAGAGCAAGGTCTCTGCCGTAATTTCCTTCCTGCACTCGCGCTCACACGCGTAATAAATTGCTCCGCGTCGACGTCCCTTGACATCGATCGACCATTAATTTTCGTTGGATAAAATGACACGCCGCGGGGAAAACGCATCCGAGAAGAACAAAAGTCCGGTGATTTCGCGAAATTCTTCTGCATCGAGAATGTGCGGGAAACAGACAATTCGAAAGAATCAGAAAAATTTACGCGTGCGAAAATTGTACTCGCGAGGGAGGAAATTTCGACTTTGCGATGGACGTTCGATCGATCGAAGGTGTTTTCCTTTCGTCAATAACTTTGATCGATAGCGTGGAAAACAAAAAAAAGTGGACGACAAAGTCGGTCGATTTCAACGACTCGCGAAAACAAGGAGGAGCGACACATTTCCACGCGTGGGGCAATTTTTCTCGCTTTCGTTGTCGCGATTCGCGTCGTTTTTTTTTTTTCTTTTCTTCACGCTCGTGTGAAAACTCCCTCGACCGCGGGATCCTCGCAACACGCAACCACTGCACGAAATCTTCGTTCGTACAATTCGAGGGAATGATTAATTACGTTGGAAGGGATATGGAATATAGAGAACAGAATTAGGAATATAGATGGAACACGAGGAGGGGATGATCAATCGGCATAAATGTACAATTAGGAACATGGAATTCACTCTCTCACCTCGAAGTAGAATTGTTGCTTCATCGCGACTTTGTAAAGAGCACATTGGTCTTGGTGGTGCTGCTGGGCCAACAGCAACGAACCCTCTACGTCGTAGAGAGATTGCGCGGCGCCGCTTTCGTAAATATTCAGAGCGGGTCCCTGATGTAGAATGGTGGCTGGTGTGAACGAGGGGTTCCAAGACGTGGAGATGGCCCGTGCCATGGCCCACGATAGCAGGCCGTAGAGAAGCCGAAAGATCGGCATCATTCCTTCCCCTCGATCCATCTGAGAACAGAGAATCGCGCAAAGTGTTTACACGGGTGAAATTATGAAATACAAGGCAGCAGTGAATCTGTGAATAATGTGACAAGCGATCACTTTTACTCATTCATCTAGAGAATAATATTCTATGGTACTTGTTCATCCTCGAAAACAATGCTGTCCAAACTAAAGATACTCAAAGGAACTCAAGAAAGAAGAAAAAAACGGGTTTCTCCCATTTTATCTCCTGTGTTGTATCATATACAGAGAGAGGATTCTAATATCATTACGTTAAGTCGATCGCGAACAACGAGCACGTATTAACAACAATAATTATTCTACCTAGAAACTGTTGATTTCTTTGTCCAATAGTAACAATCTTCGAAAGACAAAAGAAGCGATCAAACAGTGTCACCAATTTCGATGGACAACGTTGTTCCCATAGAATATCCTCTTTTTCTTTAGAATTGATGTCTGTATATTCGTTTTATAAGAAATGATAACTGTATCTTTTTTTTACGCATAAAATTGACGCGTACTTTCCATTTCTCGAGGAAGCATGTCCGTGGGGAACTCTCTACGCGAAATGAACGAGTTTTTTTTGGCTATAAAACACAAAACATACTGGCGAAACGCGCCAACGATAAACGATGAATCACCGGTACGGTACGGTGCTGAACGATTAAAATCGGGAGACAATCCACGCGTTGCGGCGCGTTGGATATTCCCCTTGCAGCGGAGGAACAACTGAATGTTGGCTGGAAGCCTCCTCGAACGCGTTTCGTCGTTGCGCGGGCTTGTTGCGAAAATTTCATTCAAAGCAGCGAAACGAACAAACGAGAATCATTCATTTTTTATATCGAGCAGCCAAGGAGCTTGGCGAAGCTAACGACGATGCGCGGGGTAGGTCGATTTGCGTATTTTCTTGTGGTCAATGGTCCATTATCGCTACAACTACCGATTAGACTAAAGTAGAATATTTGTAGCAAAGACGTTGGAGTAACCTTGTAGCAAGGTAATAATGAAATAAAGAACACGAGCTTTTGTTAAAAATTATCCGATTATCTAAAGTACGCAGTCATAAATGTATAAAATTTCTAAACTGGAAAATTAATGTTTCGACCACCACCGTAGGTGTCGTCGAGTAGGTTTCTGCGTTGAACGAAACTCTCGTTTGTCGAATCCAATTCTTCGTTCGAATATGCAAACGAGAAATCGTATAGGGAATAGGAAGAACGGGATTAAAATACGGTTTAAAGAAAACGCGGGAAAACTAGAAAAACTAGGGCAAACGTTCGAGCGTGATCGATTCTCTGGAAAATGCAATTTTTAACGGGAAAATGGTATTCTTTTGTTTTTCTTTTTTTTTTTTTTCTTTTTTCTTTTTCCTCGGATGGAATCACTCTCAAAACAGATTCACATCGACAAACGAAATTATTTCTGGCAGTTTGATCTTTGAAAGTTACTCGACTTTCCCTAATCTCCCGATAAACGCATCGACGACCGATTTAAAAATTTTAATTTAAAATTCTGCGTTCTTCCGTTTAAATCTTGTTAGAAAAAAAAATATAAGTTTTTTTTTTCTTATTCTTATCTGAAAGTTATTTCGCAAGCATTGTCCGATGCATTAATTTGACAATTACCTGTCCATTACTTTCGTAGAAGAGGACCTGACCGACTACAGCAGGATTAGATACATACACACACACACACATATATATGTATATATGTAAAGTGTTGAAATATCCCCGTTATTTACTCCGGGTTTTCCGAGGCGTTCCCGGCGTTCCAGACAACGATCCCCGTTTTTCATCGGAATTTCAAAAGTTATTTCGATATCTGGCCAGCGTGGTTTCCACGGAGGATTGAAAGCTGACGCGCTGACCGTACATGCACGGTATATATACGTATATATGTCTTCTCCGATGGATATCGGGCAGGGCGAATAGCAGGGAAGTTCCGGGCGAAAAATCCGGATCGAGGGGCAGGGAGGGAAGAGAACAACTCACCGAGAGAAGCAATCACCGGGTTGACTCGCGGCGGCGGTGGCACGAGGTAGATCCTCGCGGTCTCGAAACAGAAAGGTAACTGTCCGCTCGTTCTGTTCGTCGTAGGCCACGTAAACTCGCAAGAGGTGTGCACACCTCCTACCAGCTTTGACTCCCCTTTTTCTTTCTCTCTTTCACAGTCTCTCGGCCATCCTGCGATTCACGATACCGGCACGCAGGATGCACTCTTTCTCCTCTCTACGTACCCAACTTTAACCACTATATTTCTCCTTTCTCTCTCTCTCTCTCTCCCTCTCTCTCTCGAAATTTTCCAGTTCATTTCGCAACGCGCGACGAAGCGAAGTACGCTGGAACAAATTAATTTGTTCTGGAACGTTGTTTATTGTTGTACTCTGGCACAGTAGGTTGGCATTTGGACGCTAATCTGCATATTTGTCTAGAAATTTGCAACATTATTAGAAACGAAATCGTTTCCCATGATCCGCATATTTAACGCTCGGTAAAGTCAAAACGAGCAATTGTTACAATATAATGTAGTCGTGAAAGGAACGTTACCACGTTACGTTAATGATACGGAAAATATATACGGTTCTTTCCTCGCACGCAAATGTTGGAAAAATCAATGTCAATTGGTAGGAAAACTTTTTCGCGCGGTTACCTTGAAAATTCGAAGCAGAGAGAGAGAGAGAGAGAGAGAGAGAGAGAAAAGGAAAAAATTGATCGTGAATCACGGGCGGGCACTCTTTCATCGAGATAAAAGAAAGGTAGCGAGCGGTCGGCCTTCGCGAGCGCAGCTTAGGCTTGAACTGTTAATTAAGTAACGATCGAGAATGCACGGCGAGAAAAAACACGTCTAATCGCGTAATCGCTTCGATCGATCGACCGCGTTCATTTTCACTCGCTCGCCGTCCAATCGATATACCGGCGCCGGATATATTCTCGTTTTCGCGGAAGAATCGATCGAAGCGGAGGAGAAAGTCGCAGACGAGTCCTCCTCCGAGAAAAGAACATTACGAAACAACCGGGACAGAAAATGTCCTCTTCTCCTAAACAAGTTCCGATGCCCCGATGCTTTCGACCACCGAATCTCCATTCCCTTCTCGAGAATTCTCTCCATTGAGTTTTCTGACGACGCGAATCGAGCGAATCGAGCGGATCGAGCGACCGGCGCCTCGATCGAGGCAATCGAGGTTCTTCGTTTCGCCTTCTTGCCGTGCGTGTGTATTCGCCCGTTGGAAATATAGAAGGCTAGCCAGGCTATTGATTACAAAAGGAAAAAAAAAAAAAAAACGACAGTTTCACGTTCGAATTGACAGGCCGCTCGCGATTAAATTGCACGCGTCGAAATGGAGGTGAAGGAAATTGCCGGATCAAAGTTCCATCAGGTCAAAAAGTAACTCCGTTTTTTCAATACACCTGCGAATTTTTCGTGAGAAACGAAAACTTTATCAGACGATGTATCGTCCATGTCGTAATTTACCTTTTCGAATATTTATTTATTCACTCATTTTTCACGGGTAAAGAAATACCCGTTGGTAGAAAAAGTGATGCAGTTGTAAAAATTTTTTTCAATGTAACGAGGCATGAGATTGAGTGAAAAATTACAAGGAAATACCAGATAATGAGCGTTCGAAAAATGGGAATGAATGGGTGAAAACAACGTGCACTACTAGCGTTAATAAATGTACGATTGTACGAGTTATAGAAGTACAATGACGGCGAACCTTTTTGAGAAGTAGATCAAATTTTGTTCGTTATTTTTTTTAGTACTAGCTCGTGGGTCACTAAGTCAGTGGCGTCACTTGGAAAGGGGGAGGGAAGGATGGTTAAAAACTACTTTTTTTTGGTTCTCACTTTTATAATCCTCTAAAAACTCCTCCTTTACTTTTACTTTTGCAAGTGAAGAGTAAAAAGTAAATGTCGACGTCAAAAAATTGATATAAAAGGGGCGACATCGTGCCCAGTCACCCCTACACTATACATTAGATATGCATACTTTATTTTTTAATATTTTTTATTGTCTGTTCTCTCTTTTATATAAAAAACTAGCAAAACTATCCATTCTGAGAATGGAATCTAGTGTGTTTTTTTAGTGTTTATTACATCTGTTTAATCGTAAGCGCTGCATAAAATTTTTGGACACAACTATACTCGTATAACATTTAAGACTTAAAATATCTATATGTATACATATAACCAAGTCATAAATCCTCCGTAAAACACAATTATGCACTTATTTCTCACGTTTAAGCTCTAACCGAACACTTGTAATTTTCTTAACATTTCTTGAAAAGAGGAGTTCGAAAAATAGTTAAAATTCTTTTATATATATATGACGATAAGTTTATAAAAATCGACGTGTGGGTCATTTAAAAAGCCTGCGTGTATCAGTGTCCGACCCGCGGGTCATAGGTTCGCCATCATTGCCATAGTATGTTCGATGGTGTTCAGTGTGAAGCAATTCAGAATGACGTAGTGATCTGAAAGGAACATTTCAATGATAATCGGGCACGAGATCAGACCACTGAATATCCTATTGACAAAGACCAAGTCAGCTATTTTCCAGCAATGTTCAAGTGTGGTCAGTATAATAATTATTGCACAGGCAATATATTTACACAAATTCAACGAAACGTCTTTTCTGAAAAAATGCACCGGCGAGGCTTCTCCTCTCCTCTGAAACCTGTCTCTCTTCCTATGAAACTGTTGTCCCTTTCTCCGCGAAAGACCGGAAGGATAGAGCGGCGGGGCACGGCGAAAGGACGACACCTGGAAAATGAAAGTGAAAGATTCTGCGTGAAAGAACTACGTGTGTCTGGATCAGTATTAGGAATTTTCTTAATAATTCAAATTATTTCAGGATTATTTTTGTTATCTATACATTATTGTCCAAATATTGATCTTGTTTTTTAAAGAATTTCTCATATTACAAAAGATATAAATTCAGGATGATTAATTCGTTTAATTCGTAAATAGGGCATCATTTTATTTTTTATTAATTTATGTTCTTCATATCAGACGAAATTTATTTTATTATTCACTTAAACTTAATTATGTTTGATTAATTGATAAAATAATTTTATTTTTATCAGTAGCAACTGCATTTTTAGGATGTGTATTATTACCATTAGGACAAATATCATTTTGAGGAGCTATAGTAATCACTAATCGATGTACGTGGGCGGTCACGTCTGGAAAAATCGCGTCGCGTCGACGATCGAGAACCGATGAAAGAAAACTCGCGACGAGTTGCACGAGTATCTGAGAAATCCGTGTGATTGTTCTTCTCTTGAGAAAATCAAAATCAGGGTAAATGGACGCGGGGACTCGACTCGATCGATTCGTTCGCGAGTCGGTAATGGCCGTGAATCCACGCGATTGCGCACTGGGTAAAGAAAAGAAAAAAAAAAAATCGGCTTTACGTGCGAGAGTTTAGATAGGAGAAGCACGAGGAGCAATTTTTCAAATTTCGCCCGACAGAAACCGCGTGAAACTGTGTGAGAACGAGAAAGAAACTCGAGAGAGACCGGGGAGAAAAATCAGGGCTAATTTCGCCTCGAGTCCCGGTTCTCCGATTAGAAGGGAAACCGAATTAAAAGGAGGTCCTGCGTTCGTTAAAATCAGTCGATCGCGAACAATTCGTTCGCCGGGAGGCAGACACCGTTCGTTTTTAACCCAGATAACTCCGGACCTTCGTGACGTGGTCTCCAAGTAATTTTTTCTTCTTTTTTTTTCTCCTTTCTTTCTTTCTCCTCTCACAGTTTAGCGCAATTAATCGATCCTCTCGAATTTTCAACGGCCGAGCGCGCTTCGAAGCTGGTACTGGTGGTCGAACAATTTTCTAGATCCACGACGACAGATATCTTTAAAGATTCGAACGCGTGTGTCCTTTCCCTATTCCTCGTGCCTTGGTTTCCTCCGATACGAGTTTTGCGCTCGTTCTATTGTTAACGAACTGTTTTGCGTAACTGTTTGCGCAACCGTTTCGCGGTTATGTAAATCGCGGTTGTGCACCGGATTTGGCGTCGATTTTCCATCGATCCCCTTTAGGCAGATCGACTTTAGACAGCGATGACTTTTAGAGGAAATAGAAAAGGGACCGGGAGCGAAACGGTAAACAGGAAGCTAAACAGGAGACTGGTCGGTCGTGTGTGTCTTTATTACGACACAATGGAAACGATTAAAAAAAAAAAAAAACGACATTCCGCAAGAGTTTAGCGGAGCGCCGACTCACGTGAGCAAACCTTTACCATTGTTTCTTGTAAACTCTTCGATTCGACTCGATGCACAATTCGAAGTAATTTCCAAACAGCGCAGAGTACTACTCTCGAAAAACTTGGCAGCGTGTTCGCACGACTGGAACGTTGAAATGACGTTCTAGAACTACCAGAGTGGTCAAAGTGACCAATTTCTAGTTTTTGATAGATGTTTTTTTTTTTACAGACGCGAAACAGTACGTTTCGTGTCTCGTTACGTTTCTAATTACAGGATCGAGCAATGTAATTATTCAATGTAGCAGAGTCTAGCTATTTTTAATCACTTAAAGTTAGTTGTATTTACAGACATGTTACATTAGTTCAATACTTTTGGGATAGATACGTGTAAATAGCTATTCACACATACGTATAATGTATCGCTGTACAAAGAACCGGAAGTCATTCGGTTGGCTGAAAGTGAAGAATCAGAAATAGCTAGTAATAAATAATAAGACAGCGTGTTGTTTAATTCGTCGTAAAATATACAAACGAAAGCTCGTACGCTCCGTACGTTGATTCGTGAAACGTTTAGTTTCACGCGAGAAGAAAAGCGCGCCTCTCGGATGGGTTACGTGACCACACCACGAGGCCACTGATCAGGCGAGAGCATCGAGAGAGAGAGAGAGAGATATAGCATGAAATCCCGTGAAATCCTGACCAGACGATTTTCGGTGAAAGTGAAAGCAATCGTACGAACCAGGGTCGTCGAATCGGGGAAACGGAACTTGAAGTTGCTCCGGCACCGAGAGCCACACGGTCGATTCTCTCCCCGCGTCGTGTGGTGGTCACGCAACGCCCTCGCGAGTTCCACGCCCTTGCACCACGGTACGTGTTAAACACCGGCAAGGTTTCTCGGTTTCACGGTCGAAATCGATACGAGTCGGGACTCTCGACCCCTGGAGAACCAGCAGAAATCCAACGTGCGAAACGACGATGACGATGATCGTTCCATCTCTCGTAATCTCGCCCGTTGAGAAATGTTCTTGGACCGGTGAAAGTTTTTTTCGGAGATACATGTTTCGGACAAATCGTTGGTTGGACTCGGCACGCGTCGCGTTGCATAACCGTGTGGTGTCTGCAATTGCTTCAACAATGTGTGTCACACTCCCGTACTCGTCGAGTTGGATTTAAATCGATGATCTCCTTAGGTTCAAGATTTCTCGTTTATCCGACTTTTATTCTACGCGTCTCGTGAAATTTAATAAAGAGTTTTCTAACGTGACTTGTGTGTTACTGGTGACAGTGACACAATTTCATCGCGCGAATAGCAACGACAGTGGAAGTAGCAAATGGTGTAAGTTTACATCGATAATGGATAATTACGTTCAAGTCTTTCGTCGAGAACATTTGAAGTTGTGTCACATTGGATTTGAGTGGTTCTCGATGAAACGTCTATTGGAATTCTCGTTGTTTTAAATTCTAAAGATGAGAAATGAAATTTCTTATATACGATCATGTACGTGTGTAATGAGACGCGGTGTCGCGTGATGCGACTCAGCTCCTTCTCTCAGATTAATTCGCTAAAAAGACTAGTCGGAGAGAGAGAGAGATGGAATCTCTAGAAGAGACCAACGCGGATAAACGTATGAGATAAGAACCGCGTCCGCCCTATATGGATCGCGGAGGCCGCGTAACTCGTGAGAATGATTACGAAACTCGTTGTACGCGAATTACCGACGTGTCTGGTCTCGTTTCGTCTCGGTCATTATACCATAACCGTGCGTGCCACTGTGCATCCGGTCGTGGGCGAAAGTACTCGCGAACCGTTATGGAAAGAAAGCCGGGAAATGGGTCGAAAACGCGAGTCGATTTCTGCATATTTCTCTCTCTCTCTCTCTCTCTCTCTCTCTCTCTCTCTCTCTCTCTTTCTATCGACGATCGACACACTGGTTAGTGTATTCCTGGCTATGTTTCAAGTTGCGCGTAAAAGGGTACTCGCGCGACCTTTTTTACTCTTTTTTTCTGTGTGTGTGTGTGTGTTTTTTTTTTTCCGCCTCGCTTAGCGATATCGATCTGTCCCTTGATTTTGTAACGTCGGGCGTTTGTTCTGCTCTCGGTTGTTTTTTTTTTTTTTTCTTTCTGAGATTGCAGCAAGCTGTTGCACTACGTTCCGGTAGTAGCAACCTAGATCTTATCTAGAAACGAGCAACAGATTTAAAGAACAATGACGTCGCGTTTCCTCGCTACTGAATGTACTCGCGTCAATCAAATCGTCGTTTAACGTCTCATCAAACTGTTACGCTTGACAAATACCATCTTGTTGCTTTTGTACGTTTCGTTTGCGAAACGCGTTGACGCAGACGAGCGACACACACAAAATCCAGAAACGAAAGAGATCGGTCGATTCATTCATCGAAAGCTAAATTCGATTCGCCACGTGAAACTGAAACCTGACCAAAGGTTTGCAAGAGCGAGAGAGTATGATCTCGATACAGAGACAACGTAATTTTTGCATTCGTAACGAGATTTCCCCTTCTGTCCTGGCGGACGTTTGCACGTAAAAGGAAAGCTCTGCCCGTTTTCTATCCGATTTCTACGGGTGTCGCAACGACCCGCATTCTCGCGTTTCTTTCGCGAGGTCCGAAACGATATAGTTTCCTGTCTCAGTACCTAAACACCGCCGTCCGTACTTCATTGTGTCACAGAGGATGAGAGGTGCAACTGGAAAATCTCCTCTCTCGTCAACTAAATATCGACTCGTTTTATTTGCAATTCTCCACAGCTTGAAGCCTCGATAAAATCCGCGCGATCCTAGTCGTGACACCAATTCCAGTGTCACGACCAAACCGCGACGTTTGATTTTCACAATGATGACGAGTCACGATTCTAAATGATCGTAGGATGATTTGTAAAAGCAAAAACGTACTTTACTCTAAACGAAGAGGGAACAAACTCGTTCTAGCTTCTTTAGACAGATTTGTTAATAATTTCTTTTGCTTCTGTATCCAATCGCCAGAATAGTCAAAACGGCCAATTGGTAATTTTTCAATTCTGTCAGGGACCTTTGAAAGTTTCTCAGTCACGTTGCTGAAAATCTTAAGATTGTTTCAATTAAAACTATCCATCTCTCAGTAGAATCTTTACAAAACTAGAAGAATTTCATTAATGCATAATTTAGAAAATATAACAAAGAACATTTCGACAACCATAGCGTATCTCATTCAGTAACGACAATCAGTCCAACTGTGCCGACTGTTTCAATTCTATGTAATAGTTCCATAATTTATTCGTATTTATACAGTAACAAGTTGTATAATTTGATTAACGAAAAAAAAAAAATGATCCAGTGGACGATTCTAGAATTTCTAGAATATAGACACGCTTTGGCTCGCATAATCAGCTTCGTCCGTGAATGCACAACGTAAAATTATGCTACACGATCTGATTTAAAAATAAATACTTGCGCCGCTATCTCGAGTCGCTCTGCAATCGTCATTAACACACTCTCAATAACATATAATTACGCATGTAAATCGTACGTCGTTGAGACAACGAACCTTAAATTGACCTCCACTCGGATTTTCACTCTGCAATTAAACGCTTTCTCTCCGCGTTCGAAAACTGTGCCGATCCCGTTCCGAGCCAGTTTCGATCCAAAGTCTTTCTCTGCTCTTTACAATGTCTCTAAAAACCTCCCGGAAACTGAACAAAATGCGAACCAATGCTCGTGCGCACCGCGGCTACTGACTATGGTCAGTCTAGGTACCAGATCCTAGAAATGGCCGCACGTGCCCTCGACGTTCTTCAATATGGCGCCGCCGAAAACACGGACCGGAGTTCTCGTCCAGGAGATGAGCATCGATCCGCCGGCAATGAAGGGACTTCCTCTTCCAATCTCGCAACGTACGTACGACAATTTGATTAATCGGAGCCCCGGAGGCTCTTCTTCCCACTCGGCGAGTTTCATCGCGTTTACGGCGTCACGATCGTCAACCATCGCCTCCTCTGTGCGAGGAGAGACGAAGATCAACGCGGGATAAGACACGGCGTTCTCGGTGTAGCGACGTCCTCGACGTTCGTTGGAGATCGGCGAGAACGCAGAATCGAGCTGAATCGTTGCGCGATCGTCGGCTCCATGCGTCAGTTTCGTTGGAATTCTCTCAAGAAAATGCGAAACCGCGGCGTGGCTCGTATCGTAGGTGGCTTCGAGGTGATGATTGCTCGCGTCGAAAGCGGAGGCCAGAAGGAGGTTGAAGCCCACAACCGAGCCCTCGATACCGTCGTCCAGCCCTTTGTCAAAGTCCGTGTACTCCTGGCCCAGCACCATGTCGCCTCCGCTCGGTATCGTGTGTCCTATCGTCTGAAACGATCGAATGTCACGACATTTCTCAAATTTTCTACAGACACAAAGTTTTGACAAAAATCGATCGACCGAACCTCTACGGAGCGACCTCGAGCCCATAGTCGACCGTCGACCCAGAGTCCGTAACGGCCAGCCTCACTCTCCCAGCTTAGACAAATGTGGTACCACCGATTCTCGCGAATGTCGCTGGCCACCGCGAGCACCTGCTTCCCACCGATCTCAAGGTGAACGCTTCCGCCGCGCGGAGCGATCCACGATCGGACCAACCGTTCTCGTTCATTCCCTGTCGGAAGCAAACGCATTTCCATTAATTCCATTTCACTTTTTGTTCTCGAGAGACAGATAGAAATCCTGTGCAACTTGGAGTTATTCGTCGACGCGAAAATTAATCAACAAAAAAACGTGCAGCCCAAATTCGTCCAAAGCGACTTCCGAAACGGCCATGTCGACAGTGGTGTATCGCCGGGAATTGCACAAAGTAGCAGAGGTCATCAAGCGACAGTTGAACGAAACGGATGCTCGTTTTATTTTATTTTATTTTATTTTATTCGTGGCACTGCACCGCTCTGTGTCTTCTAACGCTGCGTAAAAGCCGCTTCGGCTCGAGGCAAGGTAATATGAAAGCCGCGACCGGCCGGCACAAGCCACTGATTCCCTGAGCGGTGAAAATAGTTTTCGTGACTGCTTTCTTGGTTGCGTAAAGATGCCACGCGCCGGAAAGTAAGTATCACTCGATAAATATGAGAGGGAGGAAAAAAAAAAAAAAAAAAGAAAACGTTTACTTACTCGAGTAGGAGAATATCGGATGGGAGTGAGTCAGGTCGTTCGATTTCATCCACAAACAGAAGGTGAACTCGGTGAATTCCGGTACCGGCAGCTCCCACCGCAGAAACTGCAGCAAATGCATCAATCTTCTTAGTCCGTTGATCGACTGGTCTAGTTTCTAATCGATCGATTATTGCCGTAACGAGCTCGAAAACAGGACATAAAAATTCGTTTCGTTTCCGAGATCGTGGTGCAACCGGCCACGCAAACGGCGATATTCCGTGTTTGAAAATAAAATTTTGTCACGTACGCTGGAATTTAGCTGGTTCAATTAGTTACGTTCAAGCGTTGTTCAGCCCAGAAGTTTTCAGGCTCGAGTCTCTCGGAAACGAAGACCAAGAATGGCCAGTTGCACCATCCTGTATTTCCAAAAATCAATTTCCAACAACTCGATCGAGATTCATTCGTTTCTTTGATACCGTTTGATATTGTGTGTAAGCTCGCGTTGTGTAAACTATCGAGTCACATAATTCTATTTCTGTATCCATTCACGCACGCCGTTCTAAAAAAATCACCCACCCAGCACAAAGATCTTTGCTGCTAACGAGGTCGAGATAACGAGGAAGAAAAAAAGAAACGCTTTCAAACGCGTCCAAATCCAGCCTTCTGCTCTTAATGATTTCGCATTCCGTTGGACAATCTCCGTCTCGCACGTTCAATCAACTTGTACTTGATACTATATACTTGGAGTTTGCCAATAAACGCTCTAGTAAACGTATTTTATACAAATAGAGTAATTCTACGTAATCGATAAATAGAATAGACAGCCGTTCGTGGTTTGATTTCTACCATACCATGTTTGAATTCTTCTCGTCAAGCAATCTTTACTCGCATGTTTGTCAATGCGAACAATCGTCGTCGAACAGTTGTCTCTCTGAATTTTTGTTACTCGAGAAATGTTTCAAAATTGGTCTGTCAGCGGGAGTAATCGATTAATTGGTTAATCATGCCAATCCTCTCGTCGTTTCTCACCTGAATGTATCCCTTCTGTGTAAATTCCACCTTGTGCATAGGTGTCCCAAGTTGTCCCTGCCTTGTAGACGTCGCCCAATCGGGCAATTGAAGAACAACGACGAAACCCAGTGAAACCAAACGAACGATCGCGACAGCGGCATTCCGACGTGTCCTGTGAATGACGTTTCGACGATTCGTCCATCTCGATTCGTTCATCCCCTCGGTTTCTCGCTCAAGAGGGGCTCTCTCACGCTTCTCTTCCTAAAATCGACGACGTTCTGCCGCGTTTTGACTCGCCTCGTCTCGTCTCGTCTCGTCTCGTCTCGTCTCGTCTCGTCTCGTCGTCGATGGCTTCGCCTCCCGTTTTTCGAGCGGGCAAAATGACGGTTCTCCTCGCCGAAATCTGGATAACTGACGAGAGGTAGCCGCGGTCAGTCGCGCTCAGTCGGAGCTCGAGCAGGAGAAACGGGGCCGGTGTGGCGAACAGTCGACGCGTGTAAACAACACTAAGCAAGGCCGGTGGCGAGACAGACGAACGAGCATGGCTCGAGGAGGGTACAGGCTGTACGGTCGAAGAGGGAGGAGGACCTTGCTACCAAATGCGCCAATTGACGAATCGTTTGATCGTTCGACTTGAAATCGTTTCGCAATCGCCTCGTTCGTTTCGACGTGCCTGCGGATATTCGGTGAATTTGAGATCGTTTCGTACGGAAATACGTTGACGTGGATCGTTAACTCTGCAAAGATGATCCAAGGTGGACATTGATTTTACCCGATTGTTGAACAATACCGGTGACGAGTTTGTTATACAGAGTGTTTCGTAATTTACCCATTTCGGGAGCTGATTGTACGCCTAAAAATAATGAAAAAAAGTCACATAAATATATGTCCTATCTGTCTTCGTTTATGAGACATCATGAATTCTCTGTTTTAATTACTTTTTACAAAAGATGCTCGAAATCACCATCTTGCATTTGAAGGCAAGCCTGCACGCGTCTTGTCATTCATCTGATTACTCTCTCTCTCTCTCTCTCTCTCTCTCTCTCTCTCTCTCTCTCTCTCTCTCTCTCTCTCTCTATCGTTCCTCGTGTTTCTCGAATTTATCGGAAGCCTTGCTCTATTCTATTTCGTAGTATTTCAGCATGTCCAATCGATGTTGCGTGTACAATAGATTTTAAATGTCTCCACGAATGAAAATCTAATGGATTCAAATCCGGAGAACGAGCAGGCCTCCACGACCAATCCATTTATTTGCAAATTGTTGATTTAAAAATTGCCTAGCCACTCGGCTAAAATGCGGCAGAGCTCCATCGTGCATAAACCGCATACGAATAATCTAATATCGACTGGAACTTCCTCTAATATTTCGTGTAAACGCGTGCTGAAAAAAAACCAACGTACTTTGTGCCTGTTAGTTTCCCATGAAGAGAAAAAGGTCCAATTAAAAATTTATCAATTATTCCTGCCCATACGTTTAAACTAAACTGACGTTGATGTCTTGAATGCACAATAACATGTGGATTTTCTTCATCCCAGTTATGATTATTATGAAAATTGAATATACCATTTCTAGCTTACTAGAAAAACTAGCTTACTAGAGTTTGCTCTGTTTATAAAATTCATTATATCTCATAAACGAAGACAGATAGGACATATATTTATCTGACTTTTTTTTCATTATTTTTAGGCGTACAATCAGCTCCCGAAGTGGGCTCCACAAGTTACAAAACACCCTGTATAAACTCGGAACTAGTTTCGTTCGTTTCTGTAGATTTCTGTAGGTTTGTTCGCAATTTGAGAAAAGAAATGTGGAGGAAAGACGGTCAAGAGCGTGTTTCGAAGCTATGTCTTGTCGTTGCAACACGACGATTATCCGAGGGCGATAATCTGTCTCGTGATCGGGTCGAGGTAAACCTGAAAGTTTTTTTCGATCGTAAAATCTGCGTGAAATCGGCGGCATGTCCTCTTCGCTTCGCCTTTGCGGCCTCCGCGCAAAATGGCACGAATTTATCTCGATCTGCGTCATCCTCGTCGCCATTGCCATTGCCATTGCCATTGCCAGTCGGCGAAAACAGCGGCAAAGGCCAGGATCTCTTTCTCTGGAAACCGTTTTCTCTCGAAACCGGACTCGCGCGAACGCACACGCTCCCGTGAAAATTGAAATTCAAGTTGTGGAATAGAGAGAAAGAGAGAGAGAGAGAGAGAGAGAGAGAAGTTCTTGTATTCAGAATATATTTTACTTTCTACCGGTGGTTGTACTCGCGTGCAATTTTTTTGCGCGACTGAACGCGCGTTTGCTTCTCATCGAAAAATGTTACGTTAATATATACGTACGTATAATTCCGATATCTTCCGCGATATTTTGTAACTAGATCGCCGACCGTTTGCGTTACGCGTTGCCACGCGTGATTTCTCGCACGAAACTTGCTTTCCTTTTCTTCGTTTGAAAAAAAAAAAAATTACAACGCACGTGATGCTTTGGCTAACGTTTTATAACGAGATTTTATAACGTATTCTTTTGGAGAGACGAGCTTTCTAATTTTTTCCGACAGTATTTGTGAACGATGAGAAATTATTGCAATAAAAAAAAATCTTTCCAATAAAAAAAATCTGCTCCAAGTTCCAGTCAGAGTCAAAATTTGTTAAAAAAAGAGGAAAAAACGTTCCAGAGTCTTATCAGAATCATAAAATTCAAAAGCCGGGAAATTCGAAAAAAGATTCAATTTCAAAAATGCATTCACGGAAAATGATATTGGATCAGTGTGTACGTAAGTGGGTTCGTACCATAATTATCATAATCGATGGGTTATCGTAGCGAGAGGGTATAACTCGATTCCTCGATTTTCAGACGGCGAAGAACTCGACTTCCGGGAGCAGCGGCTACTACGTCGGAGGAAGCAGCACCCTGCCACGCGGAGGACAGCTGATGAGGGCGTACAGTCCGGCGGCGTCGTCGGTGGTCGGAGGGCCGAACGCGACACCGACCCAGCCGAAACCTCTCGCCACTCCAGGTACGCGAAAGTCCGCAACGCTCGAGACTCGCACGATTCGGAAATGAATCGATACACGCACGTACACGCTCGTGCGCGTCGTCTATCGTAAGTTGTCTGGGATGGGTGTCGGAGTCGAGTCGAGTCGTTTCGTGAATCGAGCCTCGCGCGGCAATCACGTGTCGCTTTCACTCGCCTGCGTACTTGTCACCGATGCTTGCACCACGTGTGTCGTGTCCCGACGACAGACTTTCGTCGAGAACGCTCGAGCGCATCCGTCGTTCGATCTTGCAAAACGCGCAGCGTTTTCGTTCGGCATTCCTCCGAGAGCACGTAGACGATCGACCAACCTACCTTGCTCGCTGCATTCACCGCACGCTCTGCCGCTCGTTTCGACTGGACATCGAATCACCCTCCTCAAACGCCTCCCGCTAACGTTCGACGCATTTACTTACTTCTTAGTCCTTTCTTAGCCCTGGCTTCTCACCGATAAACCCCCGATTTCGCATCACTGGCGTTGTTTTCTCTGCTCCACGATCGAACGAGTCTCGCTCTCGCTCTCGTTGTGTTGTGTGTTGTTGTTGCTGTTGTTGCAGAAATGCCAACCAATACGCGAGAAATGCCACGGTTTATCGCGGTTTCACGCGTAGATAGGAAACTCGTTCGCATCGTTCGCATCGTGCGAGGAGCAACGTGCACGATCCAACGCTTAACTGGTCACTCGCGGATGCAAGCACGAATCCCTGTGTGATGTACATACATACACACATACATACATACATACATACATACATACATACGCGCGGCGTCCGTTCCGGGCCGTGATCGCCGCTGGTCGTTTCGATCCCGCGGATCAACCAGCAACGATCAACGACAATCCGTTTCGTGTCTACAAAACAGTGCATTCGCGGAGGTAAACTGGAGTAAGATGACGAAAATGTCCACGTTCCAAATGTCTGTCGCGAGAACTCTTAACTTTTACTTTCGTGTTTTGTTTTCGCGCTGCTTTACGCTTCGATCTGTATCCAAGAAAAAGACGCTATGTTACCCGTATGGAATTCCGGAATTAATCTTACCTTGATCTTTTCAGAACTTTTGTCATTTATTTTCATGAAGAATTCGTGCTCTTCGAGAATAGGTGATTGACGATGATAAATCGAAGAGATGACGCCTGATGTTATTACCTGGCGATCCCGCAATTAATTAATTTATAATTTTATCCTCATCTTTTTCAGAACTTTTGTTTGAAAATTCGTACTCTTCGAAAGTAGGTTTGGTAATAATGGCAATAATTGGCAAATATCGTTACCTTTTTCCAACTGTTGCCCTTTTTCTTCCCTCCTGTTTCATATATTTTTCTAGTATTAACGTATTAAACTTGAAAATTTTCGTCGAAGAAAACGTCGCCGTATTAATTCCGCAATTGATTAATTTCTGTCGAGAAACGATACGACCACCAATTCGTCGTCTTACGCCTGTCAAACTTCCCTCGCCATTTCGCGCAGCCGTATCGCGAGGCGTTGAGCTTGGAATCGGAAACAAAGTGCAAATGCATCGTTGCACTTTCGCGAATCGCGGATTAGCAAAGGGACGAACGCCGGTGGAGAAACGCGAACCGTGCACCAGAGCAGCTGGGTACATTGGTTTTTGTTTGGTTTTCCGGATGGTTGGATAGGTGGTGGCGGGGTGCCGCCGGCCAAGCCGCTTCGCAGCTACCAGTGTGGTAAGAGTCCCCTTGGAAGCCTCGGGGGCTCGGCTCGCTTCTCTAGAGACAGCTCGGTCTCCCTCTATAGTATAGCAGGTCAGTAGTACCCTTAAAAACAAACCCTTGGAAACCTCGGTCCTCCACGCCGGCTTTCGGTCGCGACCGGCTTTCGTTTGCCCGATTTTCCACTACGCGTGCCCTCTCCGTTCCAAAAATCGGTCTTCTTCTTCTTCTTCTTCTTCTCTTTTCTTTCTTTCTTTTCTTCGTCTTCCCTCCGATGTCGAAACTGTTTGTGAAGAGAAAAAAAAGACCAAAAAAAAGAAAAAAAAAAAAAAAGAGTAAAGGGGAAAGGAGGTCGAGGGTTTCCATTTACTGGGTCATTTGTTGGCAAACGCGCGATGGGTCATTTGTCAGCGAGAGGTCTCGCGATGAAACTCGGGCACGCGTAAGGCCGAGAGGCGAGGTGTACGCACGTGCCGCTTGATCGAACGTGAGTGAAGTCTCTGGTAAAATCAGACAACCGTCTGACTCGACGTTGCAGCTTGCAAGTTTCGCGCACAATTTTTTTTCTTTTTTTTTTTATTAACGAGCATCAGAGACTTGACTTGAGCTCGACGAAGCGGTGCGTTAGAGTTTGACTATGGAGGCGGTTTGGTCGAAACGGAACGGTTTCGAAACAGAGTGGAAGAGAAAGAGAGAGAGAGAGAGAGAGAGAGAGAGAGAGAGAGAGAGAGAGAGAGAGAGAGAGAGAGAGAAAGAAAGGCATCTGAAATTTCCATTTTGAGATTCGGTCGAACGAGACGCGACCCTTTTGGAAGACTCTCAAAGTATCTTGCAGTGTATACGTAATACCCTCCTCGTGTTGCATACAGTATCTATAAAGTAGAGCAACCGCCGACAACCCCATGAGATCATGCTTTCCATTTTCCTATTGTCATCGTAAAATTCGTAGAGCAGTTTTGACATCCTACAAGAAGCACGTTCGAGACGTGTAGCCCGGGTCAAGCCGCAGCGAGATCGTCGAACGAAACTGTTAACCCTCCTCCTGTTCTCGAGAGGATAAATATTATCCTCCATCAAAGTCCTCCGAAGCGTGTACGGTTCTTCGCGTGGTTTGTTGCAATTAACTTTCTCAGTCGCAGCACGTACAACCGTCGCTCTTTTACACGTTTGCAGAATTATTATTACGCATCTTGCCAAAGTAGTTTTCTTTTCCTGTTTATTCCTAAAATTGGCGTTTCGTCAGAATCGTCATTGTTACATCGATCGATATGAAATTGGTATATTTCACTTTTATATCGAGAGAAAAAAAAAAAAAGAAAAAAAGAAAAAGAAATTGAGGAAATATCGTCGAGTAGTGGTTGGAAATTAAAAAAGTGGCACTTAAAAAAACGGGGTTAGAAAATCGCGGAGCGAGATTAACTTGAGAAAGCTCTTGACCCGGACGATACGTTTTCCTTTCACGACCCTATCACGGCATCGATATCGATCGACGACCTTCTCGTTCTCGAATCGTGACGCCCTGTCAATGGGTCAAAATTCCCTCCACGCGCGGAACAATCGAACGACCAATTCTCGGCCGTGTTAGGCAGTCTGCGTTGCTCCCCCTTCGTCGCCGTACTACTAACCTTTGCGATTCTACAGATCGATTGCACGGGGAAAGCGGTTACATGAGCAGTCCGGAAAGAGGCGGAGGAGTCGGCTCCGGAACTGGAAGATACCCACCTGGCCCTTACAGCGCCGGAAGCAGCTACGAGGACCCCTACTACTCGCAGTACTCGGGAACAGTGACACCCGTCATCGACGAGGAAGCCAGGTAACCGGAGTTCCGCGACGCTTAAACTCTGTTAAACTCTCTCCCATCTCGAGTTTTATCACGATTCTTCTCACTTTCTCGCCAACATTTTCGACATTTACGCAACGTTTTGGCAATTATTTGGAATTAGTTTGGGGAATACCCAACGAGTCCAGGGATCCACGAATTCGTCCAAATTTGATTGTCAAAACGCACTACTTTGTTCCAAATAATTGTGAAAATTGTTTGCACGTCGTACGAGTATACGTACGTGATGCAGGATAGACCGAGGTCGTAGGAAAAAGTTGTCATTAAATCGGTAAGAATTTATCCGAGTGTTAAAGCGGGAAGAAAATCATATTAAGTCAGTTGAGGAAATTAACCTCAGTCTGTCCTACTGATGGAAAACAGAACTCCAAAAAGCGCGTGCTACGGGATGACACATTGTGCGCGACGTAAACGGAAAAAAAAAAAAAAAAGAAAGCAAGAAAGCAAGAAAGAAAAAAGAAATTCGTGGTCGCGATCTCAAAGTTGACTGGTGGATGGCTGATAGCGCGGATACGTATATCTCTGTTGTGGGTGGTGCAGCGATACGGAGCTGTTGGAGGAATCGTACAGCCTTTACGGTGTGAAACCGCCAGGTCGTCCGCCGTCCGGCCCTCCGCGATCCCCGTTTCCTCCAGGGGCGCCACCACCTTTGCCACCCGGTGGCCAGAGCTACGACGCTACTCGGTACTCAGCCTACCTTCTCTAGTTTCCGGTAGAAATTTCGCCGCCACCGGAAGCAGCCGAGCCCTCGGCCTGGAGATGCTATTAATCGCTGTCGATGAAAACCTTGTTCGCGCTCACGAGTGATAATTTGTCAACTCTGTTTTCTATAAAAGTTCTCAATCGCGAATTCTCATTTAGAGAGATTTACAGAGGATTTAGACCTATTAGAAACAGTTATCTCTATTCCTAAAGTTTTACTTTAGCAAACGATTCTGTCTAAATATCCACAGTTTACGAATTTTCTAACGTGTCATCTTTTTGCACGTCACCGTTCATTTTCTTCATTTTCTTCATTTTCCATCGTTGCTCAATTGTTGAAATTCGTTCGTTTTCAATGCAGTCGCTCGACTTGCAAACGACATCCAAACAGAGAGGAACAGAGCGGCAACGTCGATAGCAAAAAAGAAAAAAAAAAAAAAGAAAAAAATGATGAAAGAAAATAAAATAGTAGTAAATACATCAGAGTGTATATCAGTTGTAAAAAGGTCGTATCATACTCGACAAATCGTTACACGCAAATGAAATAAATAATAGTTGTTCCGTTGGTGTTGGAACCTCGTGACATATTTATCGAATAAAAAGTAGTAAACCTCCGCTAGTAGATTTTCTGCGAACGTTCTCTCATTGTCGTTTGCATTAAACTTGCCTCGATCGCTCGTGTTACGTCGAGTCGATGCTTGTCGATAACATCGTCGATAGTAGCATCTCTAGCCGACGTTCCATTCAGACTTTCAATCCTCCTCTTTTGAAAGGAGACTTCGAGTCTGACCGTGGCCGGTTGTTTCTACTTAAGCTACGTACATACGATATATATATATATTGTATCGTCTGGTTAGAAGTATATACGAATGCGCTTGTGAATGCGTCGTTCTCGTCGTGATGGACGTTCATAGACGGCACGATTGCCGTTCTCAGGGGGGGAGGGAGGTGGAAGCCGCGAAAAGTACTTGCACGCTTCGTCTCCGGTTGGTCGAGGAACCAACTTCTTCAGTGCGAATGATAAATGAAAGTAATTAAATAAAATTGAACAAAGTAGGTAACTGTGAAGTACCTACACACTAATCAAGTGTGTAGAGAAACATTTTTTTATAATTTATACGTATTAACCTTGGCGAACGTCTCCGTCGAGACGTCGTGGTCGTGGTCGTGGTCGTGGTCGTGCGTCAAGGAGACACAAGGTAGAAAATTCGACATACGCTTCCAATTAAATTAACAAGCAGCAAGTACTTTTTGCAGCCCTTGCACTGGTGCCTTGGCAACGGTGCCTATTGCCCATGGCAGAAATTGATCACGGCAGAACACGGAGGATCGCGAGAGAGTAACGGCTGGGGAAAGTGAAAAGTGTGCTAGCTTCCCTTTAGCCTCCATCGACCTCCGGTTATTTATACCCCCGGTTCATCGTCGCCACCGGCGCCTGCTGGATAATATTCCACGATATCCCGCGTTTCGAGTTCATCGATCGGCACATTCCCGCCGATTCCATTGACCCGAGGGAGCCTCGCCTCGAAACCGACCACGTACACGATACCTCCGTTCTCGGCCGTTGAAAAACTCGGAAACACTCTCTCTCCCACCACCCCCGCCCCTCCCCTCGGAACGGGCGTCGTCCGTTCAATGCATGTGTATAGTGTGCGTCATGAGGCATGCATGGAGAAAAAAGGAAAAGATAGGCTATGTTCGACGTGGAGAACGCAGAGTTCGCAACGTTTTCTCGCGCCGCGACGTACTGCTCGAATAGACGCGTGGATCGAAGAAGGTTTCTGCATCGACAGTACACGGTCACTGTAACTCGCCTTATTACCATCGTCTACTTGAGACCTTACCGACGATTGCAATTAATTATCCAATACTAAACTAATTGATACAACGCTCGTGCTTCGTTTATTGTTATTTTTCGCGTACTAACTAAACTATCTCGTATCACAAGAAAGAAAAAAACTTGTTACGTTACGAGCGTAAACTTTAGATTAGCCAGCTTAAGACCTGAGTAAACCAATTGCGATAAAAGCGGCTGAAATTATATAATAAAGTGCAATCAACTTGAAGGGAAAGATCGCTTGAAAATTAATTGGCAACGCGTTGCTCCTCCTTTCTCTCGAGTAACTTTTTCGAATAACGTCTTCTTGACGTTGAATCGATCGATCGATCGACATTGCTTCATCCTCCTTGGACAGCAGCGTGCGATATCTACGAATCCAACATACGATATACGGAGAATACAATAAACGTGATCATCGATCGATTGTCTCGACACTAGAACTACCAAAATGGTCAAAATGACCATTTGAATGTTAGATACTTTATCGATACGAAACATTGTGTTTTTAAAGACTTGGACGATTCTTCGTCAAATGCGTAAATTAAATTTTGCTCGCCCTATTTAGAATTTCAAAGATTTCCCGTTTCTTTCGCTTTAACGTCTCTGATGGAAATTTTAACGCTTTAGTCGTCGAGTCAACTCGGCCGCCACTTTGTCTCGAACGGCACCGGTCACTCGAGATGAAACTTTCAGTTCGCGTTTAGAGGAGTTTGGCTCTTTTAACTTGCAACTTGCAATTCGACAGAAAAATCTCTACTTCTCATACACAGACATACACACACAAAAACGTATATAAAAGCTCGTAAACATTCTCGACGTGGGCCGTAAAAGTATATTCAAACGCCGTAACACCAAATCCGAGTAAAAACCGTATTCACGAGGGCGAAACTTTCGTTTCGTTTGAACGAAAAAAAAACAGCGTCGATCCAGAAACTTTTTTCGAATGCAGAATGTGCACGCGGCCGTGTCCGATCGAAAGGACGGGAATTTTAGGGGCGAAAATTAACGACCCTTTCGCCCGGAGGACGGCTCGGCACTGTGTACGTGAGAATACACAGACCCCGTGTGGAATGTAGCATGCCGACTAGCGGTCGTAGAGAGAATGTGTATCTGAGCGCTTTTGTGCATAGCGTTCTCGCGACGTAGGCTTTTTCTCTCTCTCTCTCTCTCTCTCTCTCTCTCTCTCTCTTTTTTTAGAAGTCGTCGCGAGGTTAGTCGTTACGCGGAACGAACGTTGCACGCGGTTCCTTCTCGTTACCGACAATTGATATTTTATTGATATTGTACATCTATGCATACGTGCATCCTATGGAACGCTTTCTCGAAAGACACGCCATGTCCGACTTTAGACTCTAGATTTTTCATTTCTTCGTTAGTATACGACAAGCATTTCAGACAGCACCTGCGTCGCGAACGTTGTTGCCTGTCCTTCGATCTAAATTTCGCGAAATATCTCTGCGTCTTCGAGAAACAGTCGATGTCGAAGGTTTTCTCGAAGCGAGTGTCTAAAGACGTCGACGGACAACGCTCTGTGCTGTCTGAACCACCAATGTCCAAACAGTCATTCGAAACTCGCTCAATTCCTTCTCTAGGATAAGGGTAGAGCACATGGAGAGGCAGCTGGCGAACCTGACGGGTCTGGTGCAGAAGGCCCTGACCCACGCACCGCACACCAGCCCATCGCCCCGTGATTACCTGCAAGTTCCCGCGGGACGCGATCCATACGCGAGAGGGCCAGGTACGTAAACCCCACCCCCACCCACCCACCCCCCGTTCACTCGCATCGTCACAGATTCCACCGACCGACGTTAGCTCAAACACTAATAGTCTGCGTTAGATATTTCTCCTCCATTTGGACGCGCTGCCCTCGGTTCTCTCTCTTTCTCTCTCTCCCTTTCTCTCTCTCTCTCTCTCTCTCTCTCTCTCATTCTTTCTCTCGTCTGCGAAAGGAACGTTCGTCACTTGGTTTACCGCGTTTACATTTCTCTTTTTTTCTTTTCTTCTTTCCATTTCGCCGTCCATCTACCATCTTCTCTCAACCCTCGTGAAATTTGTTTTCACAGTTTCCGCGTTCGCTCTCTCCCGCGAGGGTGGAAGGACCAACTTTCCACGCCCCTCTCGTTGGAAGCGAAACATTTCGCCGTTTTCTTTTCTTTCCCGATCATCCGATCTTTCGTCGCACTTGGACACACTTAGAGGCGTTGGCTCGTTTCGTCTCGAAACGGTGTTTCATTCTGCGACGCTTTACCGCCTCTCACTCTTTCTCTCTCTGCGTGAATGCTGCGTCCGGCCCTTACAATTAGCTTCTAGTATCAATCGTATTCCTATTCAGCGCGTTCTCTCCCCCCCCCCTCTCTCTCTCTCTCTCTCTCTCTCTCGATTCTGTCGTCCTTCTTTAGATATTTGTCGGATGTACGAATCGGCGGTCGATTCGCGCCGGAGGGAGCAGCGGAACAGACACCCGTGGCTGTCTGCGAAGCTGCGTCTTCGTTTAGATGTAACAATACGTTTTTTTCGCGCCACGCGTTTATGCCAGTGGCAGTGGCACGCCGCTAAAACGACGTTCGTCGAAAAATCACGTCGAAACGGAACGAGACGGAACGAGAAACGAAAAGTATATATTGTATACAAGTTTCTACGATAGAAAGTAGAGTTCGTTTCTTTTTTTTTTTAAACGAAAAAAAGATACGGTACCACTGCCACGTGTCGTAACGCGATGTTTAAGTTTCCTGAACCCTGCTGTACAACTGCTTTGTTATTCCGACTGACGCACACACCAGGCGCCGGGGACGAGTTCGACAAACACTCTAGCTCCAGCTCTGCCTCATTGCCAGGTGTGTCTTCTTCATCTTCTTCTATCTTCTATTTTTTTTTTTTTTTTTTTCTTCGAATCACTGTAACCGCTGTTTTATATATATATATATATATATATATATATACATATATACATACATATGTGCATATGTATATATAATATATTTGTTATTGTTCTTATATTATTCTTATATTCTTACATATATATTATTACTCTTAGTATTTTTCTTATTATTCTTATTATTATCGCTACTGCTACTACTTGTTACTACTGTTACTTATATAAACTTTATAATAGTGCCCTACGTTTAACCAGTGTGATTAAAACGGTTCTCCTTTGTAAAATTCAAGTGTCTCAACCTGCCGTTACAGATGACTCGTACTTAAGGACTGACGTAAAACCACCAAAATTAGGCAAAGGTGCGGTTCACAAGATATACACGTTTCTCTCCTATTTTATACCCGTGCACCAATCGCACGCATTCTCTTGGCTCTTTTTTTTCTTTTTCCGTTCTTTTGCCATACGATCGCGCAATCCGCGCACTGCACGCCGCTTTCTCCGTCTTTCTCTCACGCCACAACTTTCACACCATGCTTCTTTCTGGTTTTTCTTTTGCATCGTCCAGCACAATGCCGCCCGCGCGCATCTTGACGCGCAAAGTCGCACCGATTTGCACCGATCCTCCTTACTTTCGTCGCGATCGCCGGCCGGCCTCTCTCTCTTTCTCTGTACAACGTCGATCGCGTTTTACAAATTCAATTCTTGCAAACGTCGTGTAACGGTTTCGCCCTGACGACCAGCTTCTCTTTCAACAACCCTCCGTGCATTCGTTCGGCTCGAATCTCGTATCGTTTCTTTTTCTTTTTTTTCTTTCTAAATGAGACTCTTCGATCGTAACCTTTTTTTTTTTTTTTTGTACAGAAACCAAGCAAGTAATAAATGTATAGAGATGACAAAATGGCAATGACATTTAAGGTGTTTGATTTTATTCTGAATTTTGCACGGGCGAAATTTTTAAAGCTCGCGGTTAACTCGTTCTAAATTTGTTATAGATCTCGACTTGTTTATTTCATACTTATTTTCTCGATTGAGACGACAAACGCGAAGCAGATTCCAGCCACGTTTGACGGAGGGTTAGCCGCGTACATTTTTCGTTCCCCTCCGATCGATGCACGAAAAACTCGTTGCATTTACTTTCGACTACGCCTCGACCGTTTAGCACCATTTTCTTTCGTTTCGAAGGTTTGTTGCGCGCACGCCCGTTCGCTGTAACCAAAAGAAAAGAAAAAAAAAAAAAGCCTTCTTTAGCACGTGAGTCACAAGAAACATGCTCTGATCATCCTCTATTCCAGACAAGTCGGTGTCGTTTGAAAAGTCAGTGTCCTTCAGTGACGAGCCACCAGACATGAATTCCCCCAAGCAGCATTCCCCGCAGCACGCAGGTAAACCGTCAACGCTCATTTTATCAAATTATACATACATATATATATTATATACACGATACGTTTTGCCAATTGTAAGCACGCTCCTCTCGGAGAATCGAGCCACTGTTTTTTTCGAAAAATGACCGAAAAGAAAGAAAGACAGGGTGGAGCTGCGAATTTCCTTCGTGGAATCATTGGATCGTTGGATTATTAAGTAAAAGGATCACAAAAGGATCTTTAATTTAATTTAATTTAATTTAATTTAGTCAATTTAACTCTGTCGTCTGTCAAATTTTCTTAAATTTAATCTTCTTTTTTTTCCGACACCCTATCTCCATCTGCGCTGCACGGGCTTTCCACCGTATTCGAAATGAAATGAAAATTCCATTATGAATAATTATTCGGATATTAATGGCTATAGAGATCGTGCTATAGAGAGCCGGTGGTTATTGTCGAAATTATACGAGAGTCCAGCTGGGTCAACAGCGTTCTTGGCTTAATCGCCAGCCGGGGAAAGAAAATTGCTGACGATCTATTCTCTCTCTACCCTGTAATTACAGATCGATCGGTAACCGCACGGATATCGGGCCTAGTTCAAACCCGGCGGATTAAGAGTGCCTCGCAGCTCCACCGTTTTCTCTCTCTCTCTCTCTCTCTCTCTCTCAAGCATCATAGGGTAAAAACGTATTCAGAGAAAGAAAGAAAGAGAGAGAGAGAGAGAGGGTAAAGATCCTCAACCCCGAGTAGTTGATACTAACGCAATAATCTCTAACGACTTCTCGTGCAATGCCTTCCATCGCAACTAGCGGACACAAAACCAACGAAACCAGCGATCAAATCCTCCACGTTGCCGAGGATGTCTTCGCAAGGTAAACCTGTTTCGTGTTTTTACGCTTCGAACCTGTGTCCACCTTGTGTGTCTCGTTACCTCCACTTCTGTTCATGCGAATTAACCTATATTGGTCGCTCGTTCTCTACACCCTTCTCTCTTTCCAGCCGTTCTTTCCCCCTCTCATTTGTTTCGTTCGGTTTTTGGTCCGCAATTCTGTGTTGTGTTAAATACATGCAGGTACGGTGTATGTTTCTTCTGTTGTCTCTTAACCGCTCGTCGACCCAGCGACGCACCGTTTAATCCTAGATGCACACGGTCTGCCGCCTGCGTGTGCGACGATCGTTGGGAGAGTGCGTTGGAAAAGCGACGTCGCGATCGCCGTGCGCGAAATTGCGAATGGGACATGGGAAGTGTTCAAACAGCGTGCGAGTGCTGCTTTCTACTAATTGTTTTTTAATCCAATTGCCGTTAAATTTTCTAAATACCAATGTAAAAATTTGCACGCAACTCGCAATGTAAACCGGCGATCTAAAAGAAACGTTTTTCGACGCAGCTCACCTCGCTCGATCGCACAGTTTCTATAAATTAGATGGGAGATTATCCTGGGACTCGAGAGGATAACTCACTCGCTACAGAGGTAAAACGTCCTGTAAAACGTACACGCATGATCGTTTCACCGTCCACGGCCAAGGTACCATCGCCCCATCACCGTCCACTTATCTCGTCCCTCTCGATCCCTGCCCTCTTCGTAGCTCTTTCATCGCCTAACCAATAAAAGTCGTAACGACAGAAATGACAGCGAAAATTGTACGACGTGTCACATTCCCTTCCTCCGTACACTCCACTCCACTCCACTCCAGTTCGTACGCACCAGCCCGCCTCTTTGATCGTGCGAAAAACGTCGCGTTAATCAACGACAAGTGGCTATGGGATGAGTAGGAAAAAAGGGTTTGTAACTTGTAGGGTGCCAGGACAATACTCGATAGCCGGAACATGAAAAAGAAAAGAAAGGTCTTTCTTAATAAACCAAGCGTTTCAAAAATTCACAGTTTCATGTTTGTCAGGACTTTTTTTTCTTTTTTTCACCATCTACCCTAAAAAGTTACGACTACCCTTTTTTCTATTTATCCTGTACATTGAAACATCGTTGACAGTAGACGCGGTACCGACCACTCAAGTAGAACATTCCAAATAAATGTTTGTTCGCGCGAGTTTCCAAAGCGAGTCGCCGGGGAAATTTCAAAAATTCGAACCGAGTCCGGTTGGAACCGGATACTGGAGTATCGAATCGATTTCTGTACACGCCACGATCCCTCGAATCGCAAGTTGATTCCCAATCGCACGTCTCCCATCTCGAGCAACGGTTTCTTCCAACTACCAGACTTCCCATTGGCAGGAAAACGACGATGAAAGAACAAGCCGAACGATTCTCGCACGGTTCAACGGGCGGAAGTTCCACCGCTTGATTATCCACTTATACTTACAATTAGACGCGGGCACGGTAATAATAATATCGTGCAAAGCCGACAACGACGACGAGGACGATGGTGGCTGACGCTCGACCGACGAATCGTTTTCAGAGAGAGACAGGCACAAACCGACTCCGCCACCGAAACCGGCAGCGCTGGTCGGCGGCCAATACGTCTATCGGGACATGGCGCTAACACCGGAAATGTACAATCAACTGCGCGGCCTGCAGAGAAAGGCGAAGGACTTGAAGCAGGAAGTGCGAAATCTGAGGCGCATGTCTCAAACCCAGGCGCACACCATACGGGAGACTATATTGGACACGTTCTTCACCATCAGGTGGGCAAATCAATCGCTCTGCGCTCTATACTCACCAGCGTCACTCCTCGATCGAGAGACGACAAAAGATGAAAAAAAAAAAAAAAAAAAAAAACGACAACAATAACAAGTGACAACCTAGGAATTCTGTCGCACGCCGTGTTTCTAATTTCAATGTGTGTACATTGTAGAACAATGTTGCTGTCGTGCGGTGACGCAGCCTGGGACGCGGAGAAGATTCGACTGAGCCGCGAGGAAGACCTCTACAGGCAGGAGATGCTGAGGCTGGTAAAAGATCTGACGTACGTGTTTCTCGTTTTTACTCTCCCGTGTCTCCCTCGACTGCTCTCATTCTCAACTCGAGCAGTGATCGACACACGATCTGCTACTTTCAGCGAGCTGGAGAACACGGTGGAGGAACTGCGTGGCAACGTCATCAACAGGAAGACGAGGGTCAACATGTCGGACGTGGAAAACATGGCCTTGATAATGAGCAAATCCAGGTAAAGAGAGGACACGCTAGAAGTAGAATCAATCCTCTTCGTTTCATCGAGAGAGATGTTACACTTTGCATTGCACCGCCAACCTTTTACCACGTCTTTCACGTAATCTCGAGATTACGAGAGTCTCCCTCCCTTCTCTCGTTTTAGCAAAACGGTGGCTGATCTGAAGGTGCGATTCCCGAGTCTTCAGGAAGGTATGAAGGGTTTGTTGAGTTCTGAGATGGAGATGGTCGTACGAGCGGAGAAGTTCCTCAAGGAGGAGCCAGAGCGACTGGAGTCGGCGTTGAAGCGTTGCAAAAAGCTCACCAGTACCCTCGTGACGCTCAAACGGTACGTAACGTTGCTCTACAGTCGCCGATCATCGAGTCAAGGCCGTTCGAGACTTTTCCAATTATTTCGTCGTTCCAACGGATCTTGACGAAACACGAACGAGCAGCAAAAATTTTCGCGCAAGCGCAGCGGTTGGAAAGGCGACGAAAGGTCGTAACTCGATGATTACGAGGCTTACTGTACTTTCGAGGCGCAGAATTCCATTTGGGGGAGAAACAAACGAGCGGAAAGATTGGCGCTGGCGTTCGTTGAAAATGAACCATTGCCCGTGTGTTGTTTCACAGTTTGGCGTCGGTGCAGGAGCAGCGATTACCAAACGCAGCAGCGAGCGTAGACGCCGAGGAAACGCCACCGATAACACCGACCTCCGCTCAACATTCCAAGGTAACGCTTCATTTGCCCCCGCTCGCTCGCTCGCTCGCTGTCTTTTGTTTCTTTTTCTCTTTCAGTTTCACTCTGTCTATCTATCTATCTATCTGTCTATCTATCTATCTATCTATCTATTTATCTATCTATCTAGTCTGTCTGTCTCTCACTTTCTCTCTCTCTCTCTCTCTCTCTCTCTCTCTCTCTCTCTCTTTCTATCCCGTCTTTATCAGACTATCCGTTTATTTGTCCACATCCCGATCCCGAAACGCCCCGAAATCTGGATCCTCGTTTTTTCTCATGCTATTCCCTATTCCCGAGTGATGCCCGATGCATGGAAATCTTCCCCGAGTGAAAAAAAACCTCCGAAAACAACCGATCCTAGAGTGATCCAATTTTGTCGCGCTTTGGGAACCTCTCTGCCCCCTTCCGAAAAAGAATGAAGAACGAAAGAAGCCTTTAATTTGCCAAAAAAAAAAAAAAAAAGGAAAAAAAACATGCAAAGTGTTCGCGTATCATTGATGACAAAAAGGCACTCGACACGGGACAAGAGAAACGCAGTGTCGCATTGTGTATTTCCTCGTGGGACATTTGCGCGATCGTGTCGAGAAATTGTCGTTGAGCAGATTTTGTCGATCTATGGATTCCTTTCTCGTATATGTCGTATTCGCAAACGAAAGAGAACTTTACACGCGACCGGCCACAAAAAGCAGCAGCTTCTCGAGAAAATCACGAGCGTGTGTACAGGGATCACACGCGCGATCCAGAGTAGAATCCTCTCGACGACTCGGGGGTCTGCGATTTTATTTTTTTTTTGCGGATACAGTTTCTCGTTGTTTGAGAAATGAGCGAGTAGCGTCAGAGATACATCACTTCATGCTTTGTAGATCTATCTTGGCCTAATCGAGTAAGACGATATGTGGTATTTTTTGCAGTGACGTTTGAAACGTTTAATAATCCGACCACCGCTTACCCCGTATATCCCATTATGCTAAACAGCGCATGCAACGAGTGACATAGAACTTTGTCTACACATATATATTTATAACTATATGTATATATACATATCGTAATTTTAGTATTGGTACACACACTCTCGTGTATTCTGTATGCGTGTTGTATGTACAC
The DNA here is from genome assembly GCF_011392965.1 of Frieseomelitta varia. Classification (NCBI taxonomy): domain Eukaryota; kingdom Metazoa; phylum Arthropoda; class Insecta; order Hymenoptera; family Apidae; genus Frieseomelitta; species Frieseomelitta varia. Next base: position 50,708 of record NW_025110396.1, read on the forward strand.
CCTCGTTCATAAGTATTAGGACACTTATGAAGAATCAATTTGAAACTTGAAATAATCAGTTTCGTACCATGCTCCTGATCTTTTTCTCACCTCGTCAGTTACGTTTGACAACGTAATGTTGATCAATCCTTTGATCAAGGATCAGAATATGTGTTTGCGTAGTCTAATTATTAGAACCTGTAAGAGCCTAGCCGACTGTCTGTGTAACGAATGTGTATGGCAATTTTTGGCAAGAACCAAATTTACTTTTTTGTAAGAAACGTAATAATAATTACTTCTCATCACCGATAAAAACATCCTGTGACGATTCTATTCATCAATTCTGCCGTGTACTGTATTTCTCTCTAGAATCTTATCATTTTCATAGGCAGTTTCTTCAAACTCTCTTGTTCCACATCATCTTGTACAAGTCCAAAGTTCTGGACTTTGGTTCGAACCTTTGCTTTCTAACGTGAATATCCTGTCGGGTGTCCTAATACTTACAAACGACGGGGTACACACACACACACACGCACACGCAGTCGTACACACACGCACACGCGTACACACAAGTACACGCAGCAAACATACACGTTTGTAACGTTTCACACGCAGTCGGCACAAAACACACTGCGAAAGCCGTGCCACCGAAATACACACTCTGCTTGACTCGCCTAATGTCCGAAGGGGTAAAAAGAATCGGTCTCACAATCAGTTTAGTCTCTTTCGGGACAATCTCGTGCCTGCAGTGCCTTCTCTGTGACTTCAAACTCGCGAACATACATACCATTTCCTCGCGTTGAAGGATCTTCGTTGGATCCATGGATCTCTTGGTCTTTCGTTCCTTGAATTGAAATCTAATGTAAACCTTTCCTCGATACGAGACGAGCGGCTCGTCTCTCGTACCGAGAACCTACCGTCGCTACCTGGCTGTTCAGCGACCAGAAGAAAGAAAGAAAACAAGAGGTCTCGTTGCTCTAGAGGTAAAGGATTGGGGCAGTAAAAGCCATAGATACGCGTTTCTCTCGAATCGCGTGAATCTTCCTCCAACTTGTGTCTCTTTTTTTTTGTGACATGGACCCCTCCACCCCTGATCAACCCCCATAACCAATATATTTTCAGTGTTTGCTGTATTCCCGATAGTATAGATATATTTTTATACATTTAGCAGTGTATGATGTGACAAAACGAGTCTTGGTCGTCGAGCCACGAAAGCCGAAAGTTTTCTCTCTCTCTCTGTCTTTCTCTCTGTCTCTTTCTCTCTCTCTCTCTCTCTCTCTCTCTCTCCCAATTTTTCTCTGCTCCGTTTTTTCTTTCCTTTTTTTTTCTCTCTCTCCCCCTTTCTTCTGTTTCGAATGACCGCGAGTGCCGGCGACCGTGTTTTGTCAGATCATTTTCAGTGTTAGTTGTGACTTAAGGAAAGAAAAAGAAATCTGCGTCGCGACGAGAATCAAAGAGCGTTTGTTCCCATCTATTTAATATGGTACGTTACGACGATGTAAATGTATATCTTTTTCCTTTTTCTTGTTTTTTTTTTTTTTTTTTTTTTTTTTTGTCAGACTTGTCAAAAGTCTTCGTTCGAAAGAGACGAATTTAGAGCCAGCGGACTGGACGCGAGAACTGACATACATACGTACGTATATATGTATGTATTTGCGTGGTATATCGTTCCTTCGTCCATCCGTCTGTCTGTCTGTCTCTGTTTCTCTCTTTCCGATAGTATATACGAGCGAAGCGAGAAGTTCGATCAGCTCTAACGATGATAATGATGATGATGATGATGATGATGATGATGATGATGATGATGATGATGATGATGATGATGATGATGATGACGCTTTGCCATTTCTACGTGGTCCCATATATATTATATATGCTATACGAGTGCTATACGTAACAAGCGACGCGGGTTACGCAGACCAGCGATCTTTCAATTAGACTGTTTGTCGATTAAAAGAAATAATGTTTCTCTCTGTATTATACGTATATATATATATACTTTTCCTTTCTATATATATATATATATCTCTACTTTTCCTTTTTAATAAGAACTATAGAACGCAGGTTACAGGCAACAGATAGTGAATATGATATTAATTTTTTAGTATGGCTGGAAGTGGAGTACTAACTTCAAGGAGGCCATACAGACCAGTCACGAGTAATTTTTTACTGATTCATATATTTATAAATTATTAATTATTATTATTATTGTTATTATTATTATTATTATTATTAATATTTCTACTTTTTTATTATTACCATTATTATTATTATTATTATTACCGTTATTATTACCATTATTATTCTGTACTATCTTATATACCATATATATATATATACACAACCTCTATATATATATATATAAATATTCATTGTATATGTATATGTATATATATATATATATATAAATATTCATATATACCCTGACGTGACACGCGATACACATGTACATTTACACCGTGGCCACTGTATCCAGATATACGTATTCACACGTACACGCACGCACGCACACACATACTCAGATATACATCTGTTTATATATATATATATATATATATATATATACATACTATATATATATTCCTTTCGTCGGTATGATGTCTGCCGCACAAGTCGTCACATATTGTTCATATAACTGTTCATCCTTCACGACGCTCGAAGCATTTTGCCAAATTCTTCGTTCTTCTTCTTTTTTGTTTCTTCTTCTTCTACTTCTTCTTTTTCTGTGCAGAGGAGAAAAGAAACGGTGTTTGAGCGGTAACGAGAGAGAAAGCAAAGAAAGAAATCGTACGTGGAAGTTTGGCGGAATTCTTCGAGGGGGATTCGCTTCCAAGCGAATTCTTGTCGTCGTAGGCGTACATACATACATACATACATACATACATGCGTACACACACACACACACATACACACACATATATATATATATGTATGTATGTATTCTTTACACGCGATAGAGCTCGGTTTTTTAATTGTCGCGATAAAAGGTTGGAGATAGTTTCACGCACGCCAACAAATTTCTCTCTCTCTCTCTCTCTTTCTGTTCGCGAGAGTTGTCTGACCCGCGCCGGTACGTACTACTGACTCGCGGACGTTTCACTCTTACGATCGAGATTAATCGTACGTACCTGCATACGTACATACATAGGGCATCAACACGAAACGTGCATCAACTCTCGGCGATACGTTGATACTCGTAATTAACCGCGACACGATAATACTTGCAATTTATATTAACAAATGTGAAACGTAGCTTTCGCTATCCGAGAGTTAAAAAGGGCAAGTGTATCGAACATACGCCTACTTTGATTCGTAAATACCTTAATATCGTGCTAAGAACGTGATTATTAGACGATTGCCATGAATGAAATAGCCGAAGATTCGTAGCTTTTCTGAAATTAATTGATCGATTGAATTACAATCAGAGCATGGAAGCAGGTCGGTGAAGTGAAATTTTATTGATTTAGCAGCACTTTTCCCGAATGATCGCCAACGTTACGTATTTGTATAAATTCATCGTGTCACGCGCAACGATCCAACGTTCAAATACATGTTGCGTAATGTCAAAAATTACACGGATCAAAGTATATATGTGTATGTTTAGCACGCGCGTGTATCTACACACTTGGAACAGGAATCCTCTAGTCGCGTTGCGTTGTTTGCATTTCACGGTGCGTTTGTTTAGTCTAAACGTACCATCGATATCTACGTTACGCTCAATGAGTCGAGGCTGAACAAATTGATCGCTTCAATTTTTTTATTCAAATTTTTCAAACTGTTTTACTCGCTCAGGAAACGTCCTCTTCTTTTCGTGTATTTCTCTTTTTCTTTTTTCTTCTCAGTCTATATTTTAGCCACAATGTTACGCAAAAGTTAGATACACGTAAAGCTGATGGATAACATCTAACCACGTGTCTAAGAATTACAACTAGAAGCCACGCAACGAGTCGTATCAGTAGTAGCGTATCAGTAAAAAAAAAAAAAGAAAAAAGCTACGTATCAAGCGATAGTCAGTTGTTGGATTTAGAAGGAGCATTAAGAGCTTAATTGTCAGGGCTGTGAATCTACTGACTCGACCTGTTGCAAGGATTACAATACCCTGTCCCGCCTAAATGCCACCACGTGCATCTGTTTACAGCTGGTGCCTCGACTCGTTGAACGTAACGTAGTTCTAGAGCTTTGTTATTCGTTATCCCGCTATATCCCAGCCGCTTTTTCAGACCCGACACGTACCGGCAGAGAACATACTCGACACGCACGAAAAAAAACACATTTGTTTTCTCTCCCGCGCGGGTTCATGAAAGCGCGCAAAAATCCTCGGCTGTTGTGCTACGCGCTACGCGCCTTAACGAGCTCTCACTTGGCCTTCTCGCATCAACAATCTCCTTGTTGTTACATTACGTTATCACTGTATACTCTTGTATTTATCAATTTATTCTTTCTTAGATACATACATACATATATGTATTATATATATATATATACACACACACACACAACTTTTGCGACAAATTTTTTTTTTTTTTTTGACCGTTGGTACCAAGACTTACTAACGTCGTTTGACTGACTCTCGATATACCGCGCGTTGTTTCTCTCTTCGAAAACGAAACGAGGTTAGTTTCGACGAACGAATCTCGACACACTCGTCAGACACACTCGTTCCAATCCATTTCTTATAGTAAGGTGTGTAACCTTAACCACCCTCCCCTCAACCACCCAACCCCAACCCTGTCTCTGTTCTCGACACACAAGGTTTACATTGGATTTCCCGGGATTGAGTTTGCCCGTGTGACTCCGACCACAGGGAAAACGCGACGATCACGGTGACGAGGTTTTCTTCGGACGTTGCACGTGATCGAATGCGCAACCGCTCGCTCCTCCACTCGATCCTGTCATCCGCGCGATTCGCCGACCGTTGTTTAAGAAAAGACACATGCATCTATGTACGGGGAGAGAAGAGAAAGAACTGTCTGTCGGTCTACGTTGTCCTCGACAACGTCCGCCGTATTTTCTCTCTCTCTCTCTCTCTCTCTCTCTCTCTCTCTCTCTCTCTCTCTCTCTCTCTCTGTGTTTGCTTTCGTCGAACGAAAATTCGTCGAGTTATTCATCGATCAACCCATTTGCATTTCGCAAATATCCAACGAACCGCAGGACCACTTTGTAGGATCGCTTTCAACGATATTTACTTTTGCTCTGTTTAACGCCGATTAACGAAACGTCGGAGTTCAAAAGGACAAACGTCGCCAACATTCGTAATGCAAATGAGTTAAAGAAAAAAAGAAAAAAAAGATTAAAAAAAAAAGAGAAGAAAGACTTGGCAAAATCGACCCGTGCAATTCGCAATCTTCAAATAACTCGACGATACAGATCGCACGATTTCTTTTTTTCCACCACTTGCTTTTTTTCTCCAGAGAACATTCGTCGAGTTATTTAACGGAAAATCAACCTGTAGATATTTTCGAACATTTCGGATATACAAAAAAAGAAAAAGAAGAAGTTTCATTGCTTGTTTCGTTACATTATGATTTGTTGCAGTCGTTTGGAACGTTCGCTGTGCTTTTGATACGCGCATCATTTCGATCATCGTCATCTCATTGTCATCCTCATTTTTTATTTGATCATTCCGTGTCTGTTCGACTCTCGCGTCTCACATTGCGTCTCGTCTTTCCATTTCTTGTGGATTTGATTCACAGCTCGCCGACACCCTTGCTTCATCAAAGTCCAGAATTTTCTTTCTTTTTTTCTTTTTTTTCCTCTTCCTCTTTCGAGAATCAATTCGACGTTGTTATTTTGTTCCACATACACACACAGACACGTCTCTGTACACGTGCCCTTGTTCCTCTTTCTTTTTCCTTTCTCTCACCCTTTACGCTCTTTCTCTTTATCTCTGTCTTTGTGTAATTATTTACACACACACACACTCTCATTCTGTCTCTCTCTCTCTATCTATCTATTTATCTATCTATCTCTTTCTCTCTCTCTCTCTCTCTCTCTCTCTCTCTCTCTCTCTCTCTCTCTCTCTCTCTCTCTGCTCGACTTTAAATCCGTAAAAATGTACTGCCTTACTATAAGGATTGGACCAAAGGTTTTTGACTGTGTATCTTTGATCGGCCAACTTTTACATTTACTTTATATACCGTGTACATACCTGTGTTTCTTTCTTCGCCCAGACCACTCGTCTGTAACTATTTCGAAGCATGTCCTCCGCCGCCGCGCCCGTGTGTTGGTTGCATAAAGAGAATGCGCGCGTGCGGCACGCGCTGCATGCAATGTGCACGTTAATCTAAATACAACACCCAGTACCACCCTGTACACGCGTGCAGGAGCCACGATCTCCACGCTCGCTCTGCACGTTCGAGTTAGCGTGTAGCCATGCATGCCGTTTTCAAGCTTCGTTTTTTTTTCTTTTTTTTTTTTTTTTTTTTTTTTTTTCCCGAAAAAAAAA
>NW_025110396.1:57216-69968 GCF_011392965.1 Frieseomelitta varia
TTTTTTTCTCGTTTCGATCTTTCAACGGAGGATTTCGTCGGATACCCGAGCAACGTTCCTCGACCAGCACGGCTTCCTTTTTCGTATATTATCGATACGGACTGACAAAGAGAACACGGATGATGAATGCGGGACGAGAAACGTGCGGAAACGTCCGGCTAGCGACGCTTCCCACGATTGAATTTCGTTGTTCGCGATGAATTAGGACACCTCGAGAGCATCCGCCGGCCGAACAACGGGCCAGGGATATCTGATTTTGGATTTTTGATTTTTGGTTTCTCTGTTTTTTTTTTTAAGTTGACTAATACTGGACAACAATCGATGCCAAATGTAAAAGAGCCCCAAACGAGTACTGACTTGTAACACGCACAACGCACGCACAAAACGTATAACCCAGACCGCAGGTAACTATCTAACGGAATTAATAATTGCGTATGTTTATTCCATTGGTCTTTTTTTTTTTTTTTTTGTGTGTGTTGTTGTAACATACATACTGTTTCTTTTCTTTTTTTTTTCTTTTTTTTCGTTTTCTATTTTTGCGCTCACACGACTCATCGACTCGCATCGTTCGATCGATCTCGCGCCTTCCGATTTTCTCGGTCATCCTACTTTTTTCGCCTATTTTTCACGTCTTTTTTTTTTGTTTTTTTCTCTCTTTCTCTCTCTATCTCTCTCTATCTCTCTGTCACTCTATTTTTCTCTCTTTCTCTCTCTCTCTCTTTCTCTCACTGTCACGCAATAGCCCTCGATCGCTCACCATTGTCTCACCAGCACTCCTTGCATGCAAACATATATATATATATATATTTATATATTCGCGCACATTCGTCACTATTTTTACTGGCATGACGTAGCCGATAAGCGAATGATCGATACGCGCGATTCATCGTCGCTCGATCGCGGTGCGTCCTGTCGTACGTTTCCACTTCACTTTGCACGAGGATACACATAGTGGTTCGCAAGAGTGCATCGCGCGCATTTTTAGGTTTCTTTGAGTGACTCTTAGACCTAGATTGCCTCGAGCAACTTTTCAAAAAAAAAAGTGAGAACCGCTATGTATATTTCACAAAGCACGTTTGCTCGAAACACGAAACAGTTGGATCCCGAGTCACACGGACGCCACCGCCCTCTGCGACGACGCTCGGCGAATCGTCGAAAGTTGATCTCACCGACAAAGCCTGTTGTTGTTGCTTTTCTTTCCCGTTTCTTCTCCCGCGCGAGCAACTTTCGACAATCGCTCGAGCCAACATTTCCCGCGAGCTGCAAATCGCGAGGCCGAGGGAGCTCGAGAATATCGACGAATCGAGCTCCTCCCTCGGCCTCGCGTTCCACGATACACCACTGGTGTATATATATATATATATATACCAGTCGCGTGTAGTCGCGTGTAGTCGCATTCGTGGAAACGAAAAGAAGGGGGCAGTCTCTGATAAACGGTCTCTGGTGCACGTGTCGAACGCAGGCAGCTGCCCCTGTGCCAGCGGAACGCACTGTCGTGGGGTCAGCGAGCGTCATCGGGGGAGGGTCCCACCCTCACGAGCCACCCGCCGCCCATCAGCAGCGTCCGGAGAACGCACTCGACGCTCTGTTAGACGAGCTGCAGACGTTCTCCAGGCCGAGCTCGCAGCAAGGCCACACGACCCAAGGATCCACGACGATGCTCTCCGAGCTGGGCAGGTCATCATCAGGAAGCAGAGGGGAGGCAGCTGGAGCGTCCACGGCGCTGTCGACGACCGCTCGGCCGCCGTGCATCTCGGACATAGGGAGGAAAGGGAGCGTGGATTCGTCGAGCGGCGCAACGTTGCTGCCAAACGTCGCCGGGACGCTGGTGACGCCGGCAACGGCAGCCGGCGGGCCAGGGCCGCCAAATGCCGGCGGAATGCTTCGCAGATTGCACTCTTACCCGTCTAGCTCCGACACGGACACGTCGCCGCCGATAGCGAGACTTCAGGTATCGCTGCAGGAACAACCGAGTCTGCCCACGCTGCCGCAGGGATTCGTCCCCGGGCAGAAACCACCGGTGCCAGAGAGAAACGCGGAGCTGCTCCAACTGGCCAGCGCCAGGAGAGTCCCGCCGCCTCCGCCACCGCGCACCAGCTCCAGATCTCCCTTGGCCAGCCCGACCAGCCCTCAGCTACCACCTAGAAACCATTCTTACAATTTACAGAGCGGCAACGCCACGCTGCGAAGGCCACCACCGGCGCGTGGCACTCTTCCCGTCAAAGAGGGCAAGCCACCGATGGCTCTACCCACCGAACAACAACCCGCTCCGGTGTCCAGCTCCGCCCTCGACGGCGTCGTCGTCGTCGCCGCCGCCGCCGCAGCGGCGCCCAGCCCCCCGGTGCTTCACAACAACTCGACCAGCTCTCAGTCGTCGGCCGTGCTCTCCACCAGCAATTCCAGCTCCTGCGAGAGCGTGAACTCGCAGGAGGGCCTGCAGAGCAAGAAGGGTAGGCAGGAGCAGCTGGAGCAGCGGCATCAGGAGCTGCTGCGTAAGCAAAAGGCTCTGCAGGAACAGTACGCCAGGCTGCAGCAGCTGCAGAGGAACACGGCCGGTCTCACGACCATTCCACCCGCGCCGCCGGATCTTTTGAAGAAGACGGGCTCCGAGAGCAACCTGTTGGCCAAGATGGGACTGGGACTGAGCACTGCCAGCTCCGGATCGTTGACTAGTTTAACCGTCAAGCCAGCGTCTGTCGTCCAGGAGATGTCCGTGGACGGGCCTCTTCGTGCGCGACACGAAGGGGAGTCGAACGAACAGCAGCAACAGCAGACGACGAACGCGTCGGTGAACGTCGTCTCCACGTCGAGCGTCGTCGGCACCGGTACGTCGAACACCACCATCAGCTCCAGCGAATCCAACGGTAGTCAGGCAGCGATCGCCTCAGCAACGATTTCCACCGCGGTGACGATGACGGCGGCGGCGGCGGCGGCGGCGGCAGCGGCGGCGGTGTCCAACGCCGCGAGCACGACCACCACGACCACCACTAGCAAGATCTACGAGACGGATATTCTGTGACCGAGAAGCCGTTCGTTGCTCGAGGCGAGAGTAAAAGTGGAGAGAGCCGCCGGGGTCGTGCTCGCGAGTTAACTGCCGAGTTTCACGGCAGCGAGGAAAAAGAAAATGAAAGAGGAAGGAAGGAAGGAAGGAAGGAAGGAAGGAAGGGAAAAAGAAAACTGGAGAACGAACGAGAGCGCCGATCGTCGTCGAAGGTTTAGATGGCGAGCGAGGAGATCTCGCCGGCTGGAAACAGCGTAGAGAGCAGCGTAGAGAACTTAGCGAGTCACGCGTAATTTATAATATCGATTATCATAATTAATAACGATATATAGTATTACTAATCGTAAACGAAAAGCGCTCTCCCTCCCTCTCTCTAATGTCGGAACACATAATCCGGACGCATAAAATAATCCCCGTAGAGGGAGGGGGGCGAAGCAGCGAGACTGAGAGCGATCTCCTCGCGATTCGTTTAAAAGTAAGGAAAGTTTGACGATACGAACGATCGAGTTCCTGTCTCGGACAGGATAGCAACACAGTATCGTCGAGCGCGTGTCGACCAGTGGCAGCGACGATTGTGCCAAAACGGAGAGCGAAAGCCACCACGACACGAACCACACGAACCACACGAACCACGCGACTCCGTCATCGTCATCGTCATCGTCGCTCTCTTCCCTTTTCACTCGCGTTTCCCACCTCGAGCCAAGCTCTCCGCTACAACTCGAAGCGAACAAACCCGATGATCTTTGTCGCTTATGATGATCGTCGGTGGTCGTCGAATTATCGCGCATACGTATGAATATACCTAACTATACACGTACCTACGAAAGAGGAACGACAAATTTATATACACGAAACGCCAGAGGGTAAGATGAAATTTCTACATATAAACGAGTATTTAAGCGAATAATAGAGTTAGATTGATAGAGAAGTCAGGCGAACGTAATACGCAGCTGCGTCGCGTCGGATATTCCAGCGAACGAACGATTATTCCTGTCTAATAACGGTAACGGCCGGCTAACGGTACGAACTCGTGCAAAGTGCTAACGAAGCTGTATCTCTCCGTATATTTACCTGTAAGTCACGGTGTGTGAAAGATTCTTCGTATGTTTCTAAGTAGCTTTCGTCGGAAATAATAATAAAAAAAAAAAAAAGGAAAAAAAAAAAGAAAAGAAAAAAAGATGTAACCTCGGTGGGAAACGCGAGGGTGGAGAACGACATCCTTATCTCTCGTGTCGTTGGACGCGTCACGATCTCAACGGGTTTTTGTTTCCACTACTTGTCTTGGGACAAGAGTTCCGGTATGTTGGAATCAAATTCTTCGACAAATGGAAATCCCTAGCGGAGAAGATTGATTTTTCGACGGACAGTGGCAAGATTGAAAGGAACATTGCTCAATATTTACCGATCGAAAAATGCAGCGAGTGTTGCTTGCGTGGCGTTTTCGAAACCGCTCGCCGATTCGTTTCGACAGTTCGAAGTGAAATCTCAACAAGTGAGATCGGTCTGTAAATTATTATTCGACGATGTACCACGCAATCGAATCGATCGATTCGAGTTCGATTCGACTCTGCGAATTTGCCGTTTCTCTAATCGATCGAGCGCAACTAATCGTCGAGCTCCAGTTGGAGTCGAGATGTTGTTGGAACGATTCGCCGCGCTGTTTCGCGCCAAACGTTCATTCCTAATTCGATTAGCCAATTAAATTGATTCACACACGTCGGTTCGTTGATAGAGCATATCGCAGTTATCACGCGCGAATTTTACATTTCTGTCAGCTTTCGAGAGACCATGTCCGTGTGATCTCTCGGTAAACGTGTCTGCGTTGAAGGGAACACGCAGGAAGCGCGAGAAAGGAAAATGTATGCGAATGTAGAGAATGACGACGAGATACGTAACACGTATTAGGTAATAAAGTTGCCAGCGTAGAGTACACGCTGCTTTTGTTATCGGGATCGTAGAGAGATGTCGGGTCAGCGATGAGCTAAAGAAACGGGGTAACAACCGTGCTTCCCAATGCTCGACGAAAATTAGAGAGACACGCAACACAAACATACACACTACTCATACACACGCGCGCGCGCGCGCGCGCGCGCGCATTTATATAGCCGAAATGCGCATACTTTGCTTCGAGAGGCCTAATAGCCGATAGGTTCGATTCCGTGCTTCTTCCTTTCCGTTTTATTTTCCGTTTCAACTCTCTCGACTTACTGCTTGCCGCGGGTCTTTTTCCTTTCTTTCGTCGTCGTTCTTCGATAGTCGATTAGTAAAAAAATTTCGTCTACTATCGCCGATCGTAATCGTGGCTCTCTTATTTATTTTCTACGTACACCATGAAAACGCATCTATATGGAAGTAATAATTAATATACATGTAACGATAAGAAGTAATATGAGTAAGAATATGGATAATAACGATCGATCACACAGTATTCAGTTGCGAGTGTTTATCAAAGCATTAAACGATCAAGACAGTACACGATCCCAACGAACAAGCACTTCTCGTTCGACCTTCAAAGTCGGGCCTGTATATTGTTCCATTCACACGACAAGTAGGTACTTACATGCAATCTCCAGTCGCATAATTTGCATTTGTACAAAGCTGCTTTCTCTCAACGCGCACCTCTTTGTTTCGTATCGATTCGAATATCCTCCTCCTGGCCCCCTTCCCTTCCCTCTCCCTCCCTTGCGCTCTTCACCCGTTTCCTCCCCCCGAGTTCGTTTACTCTCACGGAAATATATACGTTTCCTACTTTGCATGACCAAATCGCATCCTCTCATCCTTCGAAAACCAGCTCACGGTCCATGGTCTGTCGTTCATGGATCGAGTCATCCCCAATCGAGGCAATAATTTCTCCCTCGAGAGGCGTGGAATCTCGACCGCGAGACCCGAATCGATTCAGTTACTTCCAGAACGTTAGCCAATAATTGATATGTAATGTTTTCCGACGATCCTGTACGCCAAATCGAATTGACTTGTTACATTTGTAAATGTTTGTAAGTAACTATCACGTAATAAAATAATCGATTAATAATCATCGAAATTCCGATTGTTTGACTCTCTGACGAAAGTCATCATTTATTCGTAAATGGAAATTTGTATTTTGTACAAAATAATGAGTGACAGGGACTAACCTAATCCTAGGGCCTAGCGAGTTACAACGGTCGTTCACGTTTCCGATTTTTCGTTCTGATCGTCGATCAATCCGTGTGCTTTCATTATACCCCTCTCTATCCTCTGTTTCTCTCTGTACATTTTCTCGTACTTCAATAGAACGCCAGACAACATGTGTCGATCTGACGAATCCAGTTCAACGTAAAGCTTGACCAACTGCAACTCGTTTCTTATCTTTCCTTGGCCCGATTTCGCATCAGGGTGAAGCTTGTGATAAAGTCGCACCAACTGTCCTGCCTCCTCTATGTTTTCACTTTCCATCAGTTCCATCAACAAGGTGTCGATGTTATTCTCCCAAGCAAGCTGAAACACCAACGGACCAAAATGCCTCGTAGATCGCAACCCATCAAATTTCCTTAATTTATTCACGTAAGAATACACTTCTTTCGTAACCCTGTGATACTCTGGGTCGTCCGGTTCAAACTGCAGGCACGCTCTATCCAGGATGAACTCAAACTCTCCCTGATCCAATAGATCCTACAAATATTTCGTTGCAATTCTATACGTTATCTTTTATTTATTTCAACAAGTTTTAACATATAAAAGTGTGTTTCATGTGAAAAAAAAGAAAAAAGAGGAGCACAGGCAAAGGCATTTCTTACTTTCAAGTACGGATTGAAGAACATTTGCGGCGTGTGCATCTCTCTACCAGTTATAGGAAAGTATATTTGATTCATCCTGTGCCTCTCGCTAGAATTTGCGTGTCTCAACGTACCATTGGTCTCTCGAACCACGATTATTCTGTTCCGATTGCTTTTCCCAAAAGATATATCTGTAAACACAAGATTGGATCTTCCGCACCCTTGCAGTTCAGGCTCTTTGACCAGTACTTTTGGTTCTTTCGGTCTTATTTTCACAACGGGTGGCATCTGAATACGCCTGTTGGCTTTCTTTCCTATTTCTTCTCGCGCCTTCGCCAATTCCTCGTCCGTCATAAATTTGAACTCTGGAATTTTCAATCGGGTTTCATCCCTGCGTGTCGCAAAAACCTTTTCGTAATCGATGCGAGTCAAAGTCTTCAATAATTTCTGCACGTGTTGGTCGAAGAAGAAGGATCTAGGGTCCCTCTCATCCGCTGTAAATTATTAAATTTGTTGGAAAAAGGAGAGATGCAACCGCACAGAGTTGAAAACATAACCTACACCCGACCGGGAAGATTCCATTCCATGAACGAGGGAACGAACGAGAATTCAGCTGTACTTACTCGCTCGCGGAGCTGTTGAACACAAACGGCAATTCCAGGTCGGTCGTCTATAGAAATCCTTTAAAAGGAAATTTATTCGCCGATACATGGTTCTGGCAAAGTGGATTGACCTAACCTCAATTCTAGCAGACATCAGACATATTTACTTCGCACGTGCGATATGCAGTAATGATTTCGAGAGGTACCAATCTCCATTAGACTCGAGATCGCCCATCTATTGTACGTATTGGTCAATGGAAAACGAATGTTTCGTGTTTCCCGCCATTTCTTCTCTCAACCAACGTTGTGCGACGTTTCGTCTTTATATACGACACATTTTTTGAAAAGAAAAGAAAGGAAAATGGAATATACGTTGCAAGATGCCTTTGAAACCTTGAAGGAGTCGCAGATGGAACGACAGAAGGAGATAGAGGACTTGACGAACGTAATTCCGAACAATTTCAGACAGGTTGCTCTACAGAAAACGTGCAACTCGGAGAACGTGAAAAACAAACAACACAAATTGTGCAAAAGCTTATTGAACCAGGTTCTTTTGGAAGAACCAAAGGATTATCCTGTTCCTAAAACGTCTGACTTGCACGCCGAGGTCTTGACAGATCTCGAGAAAGAAGTTCAAAATGCTTATCAACTCTTCGAGCGTACAAAGACACAGCTTTCAGACATCAAGGACGATATTTCTTAGTTCGTGATAAAAATAAATCGTTTTGTAACGATTATTTTAATTGAAAATTACGTTGTATGTAATTATTTCAGTTTAGAGAACAAAAAATTGGGCCTGGACAAGATGAAAGAAGCCTACTTAGGTGCACAGGAGTTGACAGCGGACACAACCTACAACATGGAATATGCTACGGCGAAACGCATATTTCGAAGTGTAAAGGAAGATTTGGTATGACGAAAAGATATGAACTTTTTTAACACTTTGTATGTACGATTGTTAGCATTATAATCGTATGAAAACGCTTAGCATGCAGTAGTGGAAGAACTGTTCCCAGAAAATGACAATTTCAGAAACTTTCTGGCAGTAAGTGTAAAATATTTGAAGTTGCACAGAAATTTCTCTGTTATTCAGGAGCGAATATATAAATTAACACGAATTTTCAGGTCTTGATATCGTCGCATTCAAAGGGCGGCAACGATCTATATGTGGATGTTACTCCAGAGATTCTACACTTTGTAAATTTCTTGATTGAAGCTGATATTGCTGTCTATCACAGAAATGATAAGACTAAAGTTAAACTAATGGATATGTTATAGGTACAATTATAATATGCATAACTTGAATCTCATATTTTTAAAATAAAGTTTTCTTTCTTTTAATTGCTCGGTTCAAATGCTTGGAAACAGAGAAAATATAATATTGTGATAATGGATCATTGTATATGATACATAGTTGTAGAAAATGCTCAATTCGCAACTTAAGTTTAACATTCCATATTGAAACTTTTGAAAAACGCTTCGTTCAAGCAGCGTTCACCACATAAACGGTGCTCTTTCCCTCAATACTCTGACTCCCACACGTTCCCATTCTTGCCGACCAATCCATAATTCTTGAGCAGATTCCAAACAACTTAGAATCGCTGCACCTTTCCATGCTGTCATACCAGGATCCATTTCTTTTGGTTGTGTTATAATATCCAATTGTTCTACACACATAAATAGAATTCAGTATCTTTCTCACTTGGTTCAAGTTAAAATCTGACGTACAAAGTACCTATACGTACCAGCCCTGTACATGTAGGGAATTTGAAGAGAAATCCGATTGTGCAGCCACATGCCTATACCTTGGAATTTCATACCTGAGCCAACAACCAGTACACAACTGTACATTTTCCTTTTTAGATCTTCCGTAGCTATGGAAAATGAACGAAAGTCATTGAAATTTGTGACATGTTTTAGTCATAGTACGTACCGCATACATACCACAACGATCGATACTCTGAAGCACAGCATGATCAAGCCCTAGTAATTGCTGGGGACCCACTATAAAATCACGCGGAGCATCCAGATCGCGATTCGATAACGTTGGCGCCGAGTCTACAGCATCGACGACCACTTCTTCCTCCCCTGCTACAGTCGGTGCAGATGCCTCTTCTTGCATTTCCGATGTTTGCTCAAGATTTTCTTTCATACCTCTTCTCTAAACAGTCAGCAACAAAACTAACGTTCATGTTAGAAAAATGAGCACAAAATCTAGGTAAATCTACGTACACTCGTCTCTCGCAAGTAATTTTCATCGTGCGGGTCCTCTGGATCTCCCGTTGACCTCTTTTGTATATGTACATTATGCGTTCCAGTGACTTTGAACAATTCAGGTTGGAACAAACTTAAAGGAGCGACCAAACACTCGTCGCCAACTTGAAGAGTGTATTTCTCGGTTTGCTGCTTTGGCTTTCGAACTATAAACGTCTTTTCTTGAGAGCCGCATACGTTCAAGTCAACGTGACAAAAATCTTTTTTCAATTGACTCAAGAGCAACGCGTCCAGTTTATTGGATGGGTCGCATGTTTTGTAAGGGAAAGCGCATTTCTGCAGCAGCCAGAAGAACGTTTGCGTGATATCTCCCCCACCGTAATCCATTCGCACTCTGGTATTTCTATGAGAGATTCCATCTTCTACGCAAGAAACCGACGTCTTTTGATCTCCAACGTCGACCACGCACGCGTATCCCAACCCCGCGCCAAACGTAGCCGCCACATGATCCTTTGAAACGCAGTGAAACATTAATACATCGGTACAGAGTACTTTAAACATTTTTCGAATGTATCTGAACTACCAACTTGTAGCAGGAAACATGCTCCAAATCCGATGTCACAGAGCATCAGGGTTGTTAATTCTTTTAAATATTGCCTGTTGTAAATATCTGGAATTATAAGCACAGCACGATAATGTTTCAAATCTCTCAAAGGAATGTCCATCTTTTCTGTGAGAACGTATTCCCAAATTGTTTTCAAATCTGCCATTACGGATCTCAGACTGCCACCAGGTCCGGAATGAACATTGAGCTCTCCTCTCCTATACGGAAAATGGACGTTAAAATTATCTTCTGGATTCAACGATAGTATGTCATCGCCGACTACAACATCTTTGTCTGTTTTTATCCATTCGACACTGCACGGAGATGATATTTCTGGATTTGATCTACGGTTAAAGGCAGCTATCTGTTGAGGTGGTGTGGCGTATCGTCGTCTTCCATCGGATTGAAGACAGGATTGCAAAGTGTGAGATACTTGCAGGCGAGATTCTTCCATCGCTTGTGTCAACTCTTTCGTCTACTAAAAGCAATTGAAAGGGAGACAACTTTATGAAAGTATCATTCGCAGAAGCAACTTACTCGTGGCACAGCCGGTGGTAACAAACTATCCTTATATTCCAATCCACCGGGTAAACGTTTTCTAGCAACGGCGTTCAACATCGTACAAGGATTTAAATCGGACGCCCGTCCCATCCTAAGGTACATGGATCCAGGATGTATTATAATGATCGTCTGAGCTTGAATTTGCTAAAACACATTGGAAGCATTGTAAATGATTGTGGAAACAGCTTGTCGTATATTTTTTTAGGGAAATTTACCTCTGCGCAAGATTCTTGAAAAACCGGCATAATTGATTACAAATTTTATGGTACCAAAATATGCTTGGAGGTTATGTATACGCTTTGTCGTTCGAATTCCTGATTTCTGAATAAACCAGGCATTAAGCACAATTTCATTAATTTTAATTTCATTTATTCATCCCGTGGAACTGACAGGATAAATTTTTCATGTCTGAAAATACTTATTTCTCCATAGCAATGTCAGTTCGAAGCATTGGAAGCGCTTCATGTTATGGGCACATAATTCGCACAAGTAATAGGAAAAAGTATAATTAAATTTGATTATCCTGACTTTTATTTCAATTGGTTTTACTAATAATCATCATTTATGATTAAAGAGTTATATTTCATCAAATAATTGCATTTCGATCATGCAATTTAAGTTAATCAAGAAAGAAAAGCAATTACTTTGGTTATTATTGATTTTATTGTAACAATCCATAATAATCGATCGAAATGGGGATTTCCATGCAAAACTGTGCGTCAAACTTTCATTTGCACATCGTAAACTATGTTTACGATTAATTACAAACTTTTACAACTTGCCAGAAATCGAATATCAGGCCAGCAAGTGATTCGATTTATTGATTAGAATTTACAAATTTTCACATATACATTTTGTAAATTCGGCAGAACGCAGGAACAAAGCGGACGTCTAACTTCAAGAATGCATGTATTCATTCATAAGATTTCATAAATTAAGCCCTTTAATTAATTCTTTTTAGAATTGAAAAATTGGTCGATTTATGAGCATGTAGTGATTATGATAATTTATATTTATATCACAATACTACAAATAAATAAAAACTCCGTAATTAATTTTAGTTGTTTATATAAAAATATTATCAATATCACAAAATATACAATTACTAATAATTTAATGAAGATTACATAATAGAAGTTAAATGACGAATAATTTCTATGAATAAAAGTTAAAGTAACGAATGAAGAATTTCTACTATGGCTACAATATATATAAGTGTCAGTAAACATTTCCATGGTGATAAAAAAATTAATAGCTATTTTCAAATATTCTATTGTTTATATTAAATACACATCTCGACTGAACATAGATGTCGTTGATCTTCGAAGTAGAGGTCGCTACAGGCATCAAAATCCTAGCTCCGCGTAGCGGTGAAATGGTGGAACTAATCGCTATTTCTGTCCTTGTTGCACACCTTGCTCTTCTTGTCAACAAACGGAACGGGTGCTGCCATCTATCGGCTTTGTTTAGAATCAAACATCGATAAAAATGTCGTGCTGCCATCTATTGGATTTTTCCAGTTTGCCCTTTTAGTTCCAATGAAAAATAGAGTGGCTCAGATGGCGCCACCATCCGTAGACAAGGAGCGCAACACTGTGGGACAAGGACAGAGATAGCGATTAGTTCCGCCGTTTCACCGCTACGCGGCGCTAGCGTTTCAGTGTCCATGCATTGGCCAAAGGCTGTAATTATCGAATGGTAATATATCCTTGCGTTACTTTTACTAAGTAAACTGTTGTTGATGCAAAATTAATTAATGTCAAACAATAAAATAATATTTTCCTTAATCCTGAGGAACGTCTCGTTTAGAAAGCTTGCCAAATATAAAGTTGACTCACACTCTTCAGAGGAAGAAAGAAAACTAACTTCGGGAAAATTAACAAACAGGGAAAAAGAGACACAAAAAGAGACTGTTGCAGGAACAAACAACGCGCAAGAGTCAGTCTTCGATTAACGTGTTTATTTTACCAACATGAAAATACAGACGGAATAGAAAACAAAAAAAAAAGGGGGGGGGG
>NW_025110396.1:69978-102934 GCF_011392965.1 Frieseomelitta varia
CAAAAAAAAAAAAAAAAAAAAAAAAAAAAAAAAAAAAAAAAAAAAAAAAAAAAAAAAAAAAAAAAAAAAAGGGGGGGGGGGGGGGGGAATGACAAATTTGTAGGATGTCATGTTGCACGGGGCAGAAGGTAGATTAGAAAGATGCGATACGTTCGCTTGGGAAAATTGTAGCGAGGCGTGCCGCGAGGTAAGCTGGGTAAGCTTGGTAAGCTCGGTAAGCTCGGTAAGCTCGGTAAGCTCGGCAAGCTTGGCAAACTCGGCGATACCTCGGGGGTTGTTGGCGGCGAGCGGCAATGATTCGCCGCGAAGATGACATCAAGAGTACTCGGTTACTCGTCGATCGGCTCGGTCGTCGAGTTTGAGGAGGTCTATGCGGGAACGATCGATCGTTTCTCGAACACGTAGAAGCCGAGTATCAGAGGTTCTGTTGATGGTTGGTTGTCAGGGGTTGCACCGGCGTAGGCAGAAACGAGAGGATTCGCAAATAACTCATCTCGCGCTCTCTTTGACGTTGCTCCTCGGTCGCGCGGCTAAGGAGAATCGGTCCGGTACGGCTGATCAAACTGGCTCCGATCGGCGACAGAAACAGAATGGTGACTACCGACACTTTGACAATGTCCTCGGCCATTTCTAGTTCCTCGGAGAACTTTTCGTTCCGCAGGTGTTCGTACGCCATCGGTCCCAAAGCTGCCTTTTCAAATTTCAGAAATCATTCTGACTCTCGTCGGGTCTCAAGTTTGAAAAATTCTTTCCAAGTTTTAAGAAGAAAGGAATAAACAAAGAAATAGTTGATCGATGTATGTGCGGAGTACATACTTGTACACTCCCTTTCGGCAGCCAGGAAATTACCACGAACAATCGTTCTTTCCACGTGAACGAAGTGCGCCAGGTCGTCAAATAGGCAGCAGCACTTCTTCCCTGTAAGAAGAGGAGGAAGAAGAAGAAGAAGAAGAAGAAGAAGAAGAAACAAATAAATCCAACCTCGAGTTGAAGATTTGTTGAATTTGTCGCCACGTCGATTCGATACCACGTTCTAGCTAGCAGTGACTCGACAAACTGCTTGTTTCAACACGACGATTAGTACGTTTCGTACGTACATAAAATACGTTACACAAAGTTACAAAAGCGAGTGAGTCTGTGATTTACTTTGTATTCGTTAATGCGTTCAGGACACGACATACTGGCGATGACTCGCAGCTTTCGTACAATACTATTACTACAGTAGTAATGATCAGAGGGAAAAACTGCGGTATCGAATTGGCGGGATCGCTCGCAACCCGAGCCTGAAACAGAGGAAAACTCGAGGAAGTCGAAAAGTCGAATGGATTTACCATCAATCCGATCAGGATGCACAACAGGTGAAGTCCGAATCTGGATGGACACCAATTGACGAGTTCAATGTCAGCGCCGATAACACCGACCAGAATCGGTTGAACCAGCCGCCAAATCACGTGGATCGCTCGTCGGAAATATATGGACTACGGACTAAATTCGTGTTTACATCCAATCTCGATTGTAACGAGCGAATAAGGCCTTTTTTTTTCGGTTTTTAGGGCTCGCCTACAGCGTCGCGGACATGCACTTACGTCGAAGGAAACGGTGAGAATTCTCCAGCCGAGCATGCAGACGAACGACGCGACCAAGGTGGCGAGGTATCCTCCACCGGAGATGGTCAGCTTCGCGGTGAACGTCGTGAACATCAACGAGCCGAGCACCAAGCAGATCATTCGAAACCAGTTGGAGTATTTCTGTATAATTGTGACGGACAATCACAATAACGGAACGGACAAAACGGATAAAACGCGAACAGAATGGAAAAAAGAATGTACTCACGTGACTGCGATGGGGGACAAACACGAACCAAGTGCCCAGAAGAATTCCCGTGACAATGCCCAGTATCGTGTCGCGAACGCAGACAGACATCACGTAATACCACCATTCGCTTCCACACTTGTCTGAAATTCGGATTCGACGATCGTTGACTCGATTACGGTCACAGTTGCGCGCACTCGTCTCACAGAGGAATCAAAAACGAGAGACGAGAGTATCGCGAAAGCGATACCGTACGTAACAGTTGCTGCTGGAAACTGTTGCAGAACGTTAGAGAAGAAAAGGCGAGAAAAAGGCGTGAAATAAGAAGAGGGCGGTAAAGAGGATCGTACCGTTGGCGAAGACGATCGAGTAACAGATCGTAAACAGCGAGATGACGTGCACAACGTCGATGCATGCCGCGGTGGAAAGGATCGTTGCGAGGCCGTTGTCCTCGCCGTAACCGCGTTCGGCCAGAGCCAGGATGCTGTTCATGGTAATCACTGGCGACATACAGCTGATTATCGTCCTGTAACGAGTAACGAGTAACTCATAAATAAATAAATAAACGAATAACGAATAGGGAGAGGAAGAAGATGCAAGATCGACATGCTCACCCAGCCATCACGGACCAGTCCCAATGGTAGGACAGAACGTATCTACAGCAAACGGAGAGAACGAGCACCTCGACCGTGCAGGGAACAATGGCCAAGATCAGTATGAAGATCGTGTGCTTGGTCAGGCTGGTGGTCGACAGCTGAAGCCCGGATCGTATCATGATGAACGTTAGACAGAACGTTCTGATCTTGGAGGTGGTGGCGACGCCGAGCTCCTCGTGAATATTATAGAAACCAGAGTTGCGAACGATCAGACCGGCGAGCAACATGCCGAACACCGGCGGCAGCTGTAGGTACGGGATCGACGACAAACCCCAGCCGAGCCACGACGAGAATATCGCCAGAACGTACAAACCAAAGCCGTCGTTACCCGGCAGCATCGTGTCGTTCAATATAAAGTACAGCACCGCCCAACTTATCGTCACTATGGTCGCGACAGTCGCGTAGTGGAATAATTTCGCCCAGGTGATCGACCCGAGTCCGAAGCGCGTCGTAATAACAGGCTTCGTTACCACTATGTTTCGTATCGCAGCAGGGAATATGGTCACTCGATGACAACACGTGACATCCTCTTCCAGGTAATCCCCTTCCGCGTCATTCTCCATTTTTTACGATCCTCTTTCACGATCGCCGCGACGTAATTTATCATCGGCGGCGTCGAATCGCCTCGATGGATCGAATCCTGAGATCTCGATCGATCAACCTATCTAGCTATACTTGGTCGCACTTGCTGCTCTCTTACTTTTTCGCGATACTGTCACGCTGACCAAAGGTTATCTACTTTTTCTCCTCTTCTTCTTCTTCTTCTTCTTCTTCTTCGATTGTTTTCTTCCGCTTCGAACTTCCGTTCTGATGGATCTACTCGCATTCCGTATAACGTATAATATATCGATAATAATTGTAAAGGCGAACGTTTGCGGTCGACTTTTTTTTTTTTTTTTTCATCGCGCGTACGTTTCGAACTTGAACGCTCGACTTTAGCTTTAATTACCGTTTGCATATAATTCTTAACGCCGAAATTTCGCGCGTGACTCGTGATTGAGCGAACACGGCCCTCCCCCCCGGGTCTTTGACCCGAGCTTAACCAGTTAAATCATCGGTATTGGATTTGTGTCTGGCTGGGAAAATAGCACTCTTGGAAAATGAATATCTATTTTGGTTGGTGAAACGACGCAGTCGTTCGTACCAATAGGTAGTCGGACTCGTCAAGTGGATTTCAGGTTATTGAACCTGCTCATTGATCCTTTTCCGTACACCGGTGAGCGTTTGCCGACGAGTTACCGCCAGCCAGCAGTCTCGACCACCAACACCTTTAACCCGCGACGCGAGGCACCGGCATTATTATAACAAAACTCCCTTTTCCTACCTTCTGTCCTTTCTTTCTTTCTTTCTTTCTTCATCTGCCGTCCATTTTTATTTTTTCTTCTTTCCCTTTCCCGAATCACTTTGGCGAAACTTTGGCCAACTCTCCGGACTATCTTCTCTCGTAACTACCCCATCAACCTGTAACACTCGATAATAATAATAATAGTAGTACTCGACGGTATTTAATAAATGTAGCCGTTCGAATATTTGTTACCTCGTTTGCCGATCACCGACTCGCGAAATCCCACGGTTTTACGCACGTTACCCCTCGGCCAATTTACATACACCTGTCAGCTAATTCTCGGCAAACTGTCGCAATGCGCCGCGCCGTTCGATTCACATTCGTCTATGTGTTGGCGTTGCGAAACGGCCGTCAAATAACGACAGAGCGCAAACACCGGCACGCTAAACTACTATTTTCCATCACCGTCTACTATTTTTCTACGTTAATCGTAGATTCCACATTTTTCTTTTCCTTTTTTTCGTTTCCTGCTCCGTTCGAATTTGTCGACCACCGATTCGAAATACCATCGCCACGAAGATCCGGCGATTCGGACAAATTTTTTCTTTCTTTCTTTCTTTTTTTCTTTCTTTCTTTTTTCACCGAGGATACTACGTATGCACATACGTAGAGTGAAGCGTAGGAGAAAGCGTCATAACTTTTAGAGCAGATAGTACTCGCTGTAACGTGAAAAAAAAAAGATCCTAATAAACGCGTGCTCTTTCAAAGATTCCCAGACGTGTGCTCCAACTTTTTATTTTTTCACAAGCATTTCAAATAGAACAAAAACTCGTTCGTAACTTTGAAACTATGAATTTTTCGACTCGTGTTTGTTAGAACACTTTTTTCCATGTTTCGGCGAGTATTACAAACCCTTTTCTCCATTATATAACCCTATTTCTAACTCTGTAACATGTACCACATAACGTATAGCGTACAACAGGATCCGTGGAGAGCAAAGACAAGATGTGGTACGGTAACCCGAGTGACATTCTTGTTACTCGTTCGATTCGGGAGGTCTTGCCACGTCCATCTTACCTACGAATACGGCGTCCGTCGACGGATTACAATCTCATGGAACATACCAGTGATAAAAGACACACGTACGTAGAGACGCACGCTGTAACGGTAACGCTTCTTGGTAACGCTTCGTGTTGCGTTGGTCCATTTCGCGTCGCGCCGTGTCGACGCGTGTCTGCGAGTTTGCAACTCTTTTCTATCCCCTTTTCCTCTATCCTTCCTCCCCCCCCCCCTCACTTCCCCTTTTCCTTTGTCTGTCCGCCGTTAACGAAAGATCCTCTTTGTGCGCTTCAACCAGTTACCGGTACATACGTGCAATGTGCCTCGGCGAACATTGTTTCTCATTTTGCTAACGACGTACCTTCCCTTCGCCTTTTGCGAACCTCCGCGAAGATTCGATCTACTCGCGCCTCGCATCGGCGGAGGGCGACAAAAGCAACGGTCCGATTCGTCTTGGGAAACGACCGTGTCGACATTTTTCGAACGAACGTTGGTTCGCTAGCTAAAGGCTATTCCCCACTCGACGACGACGACGACGACGACGACGACGACAAGCCTAGCTCGCTTAGTTTATTAGCGACGATTTTAATCTCGACGAAGAAGAGGATAACGAGGAGGGAATAGAGCAGAAACCAAAGAAAGAGACCGAGTTAGAGAGAGCAAAGAACCTTTCGGCAGAAAGGCGAAAGAGGCTTTTCTTCTTTTGATGCGCCTACTTAGCGTGCACCGTCGGCCCGTGTTTCGCGTCGCACGCGTGGAAAGAGTACCCTCGAAACTGGCCGTAACGACCGGTAACCCCATCCTAAACGAAGCCTTAAAGAGGGAAGGGCAGGGTAACCGTGTAACAAGAGGCTGCCGTGCAAAGGGGTTGCAAAGAGTCGCGAAACCATGGAGGGGAAAAACACGAGCGACGAGCGACGAGCGACGAGCGACGAGCGACGGGCGACGAACGACGTCTACGGGTACCTAACCTACGGGTGTGACGTGGCTCTATTGTAACTCGAGAGTTTTCTTGCACTCTTGCTCCCTAACCCTTCCCTCCTCTCCTCTCCTCTCGTCCGCTCCGTTTCACCCCGTTCCTCTCAAACGTTTGCGCGTAAAACTGTTTTCTACGTCTCGTTTTGCCTTCTCAAACCTCCTTTCCTCCCCTTCCTTTCCATCGACCTTTCTGCCTCTTCTTCCTCCCTTTTGCCCTGCTCCATCGCACGCAACAACATCTCCGTCCGATTCTCATTCCGAGAAGCGTTTCGCACTGCTTCTTCTTTTCGCTCTCTCTCTCTCTCTCTCTCTCTCTCTCTCTCATCTCTCTCTCCGTCCGGCGTTGCTCTCTTCTGTTTCACATTAGCATCGCGAGTAAGCAACGCTCCCCGTCGTATTCGCGTAATTCTTCTCCCTCTTCCGTCTTAGGGAAATTTCCTTTCCCAGTGCCGTGACATTGGACGATTCGCGAGTATCGAGGCCGAGCGGCTAAAGGCAACGTTTAAATTTTGAAACTTTCCAGCAGCCCCAACCATCCCGTGCAAGCTCCGCGGTGTCTACAGTCTACAGTACGTATTCTACATGTACAGGGGGGGAGGGGGGGAGGGGGGGAACGGTAGACACGCGCGTACGGGGGCAAATTTTGTCGACGTATCAAAATTACAGTCACGTATGAGTCCTCGAGGAAGAGGAACTGAAGAAGGGAGGAAAGTAGGGACACGGATAAACTCCAGACTCTAGACGAGAGAGCAGACGCCAGAGAAGATATCGAGATTAGAACCCTGCGCGAATCATCTCGTCGAGCTTCGTCGAGCTTCGTCGAGCTCGCCTCACGGATTCTCGCCTCGCAGCCAGCCAGGTATCCATCCTCGACGCGGATCGCTTCACGCGAAATTCCACGGTACGCACGTTCCAACGAAACTCGATTCGATTTTGCTCCAACTTTGCGAGCGTAGGCAGACGGAGGAAACGTTGGACTATGTCCAACCGGATGACAGCCCAAGCTTGATTAACTGCCCGACGATCAACTGCCCGGCGTCCGCCGTTCTTCCGTTCTTCCCGTGTAATATACCGTTTCACGCGTTGCGTAGCCAAAATTTTACTCTCTTCGTTGCGATAACCATGCAGCAACCTTCGGTAGCTTTTTATTCAGCTTCCTAATCAACGGTAATGCAATCGACGCTTGGAGCGCTACGTTTCGACCAAGACAGACGATACCCAACCAAGTACTTGAGCTGAGATTGGTACAATCAGGTAAGTGGCACCTTCTCGGAACGCAAATACGTTAACCAAGTGCTCGTTTCTCCTCGAACTCATTCAGGCAACCAAAGCCGATCGTTTCGTCTAAATGCGAAAGAATCACGTACATGAACGGCACCTTCTCGCAACAACAAACGTTTCACCGTTTAAGGTGCATTTCTCTTTCAGCATCCAGGTAATCTTTCGTCCCGCTGCGAGAGGGTTCCGATTGTCTTTTCGCTAGGGGCCATTTAAATATTTACAACCGCTGATGATCACGCGACACAACGACGACGACGACGACGACGACGACGACGACGACAGCCGCGTCGATCGATCACTGTCATCGCTGACAATGAGCGCGAATCGTCGTTCGTCGTCGACAAGGGGGAGCAAAGAATATTATAATCGAGCAAGGATTTTTTCGATCGGAACGATTACGCACCGGCAAATTGTTCTTTCTGTGTGTTCGAGATGTTGCGAGATTGATGGAAAAAAGGAGCAGAGGAAGAAGGAGGATCGAAACTGAGCGTCACTGCGATGTCGGAGGAACGACGACGACGACGAGCGTCGCGGTCGGGAGAGGCAGCGCCTCTCTTCGGGTGGCTACATACCCGGTCTAGCGTTCGGGCGCGTTCGGTTTTCCCTGGCACCGAGTTGCCAATGAGTGCCGCGACTCGCGACGCAGCACGTACGTTCGTAGGTTCGTGTTGCCAGTTTGCCAGTTGGCCAGTTTGCCAGTCACCGAAACCAAGCTCCTCGATCCTCTGTCTGCGTGCCTGTCTTGAAACTACCGAGTTTTACGGCTTACGACGGCTTACGGTTTACGGTTCATCGTTTTTTACGGTCTACAGGTCCATACAGGTTTATAGTTTACAGTTTACAGTTTGCAGTTTGCAGTTTGCAGTTTACAGTTTACAGTTTACAGTTTACAGTTTACAGTTTACAGTTTACAGTTGGGTGATCGAGAGAGGAGAACGGCGCGTTCGAATTACGCTCGAAAGTCAAATCTTTGGACACGCACGCTGCCCGTATTGATCCGAGAATGATGTTCGAACGGTTGTGTCACGTAATAAATAACGCCTACGCTTCCGACAGCCACGTCGAACATGTCTAAAATCGTTCCGAAAACTATATCGATCCGCAGGCTACATACGTTCGGGTGAAGTGAGTACGAACGTGCAGCTGTGTCGTCGAGCTTGTGCAGCGTCGTCGCGTCATTCCGCGCCACTCGCCGAGTTTGTTTTGACATGTGTGTGTTCTGCCATATTGGATTAACACGTCGTACTTTAAGAGTTAAATAGGCGCGAGTTTCGCGCTAAAGAGGTAC
Organism: Frieseomelitta varia; assembly: GCF_011392965.1. NCBI lineage: Eukaryota > Metazoa > Arthropoda > Insecta > Hymenoptera > Apidae > Frieseomelitta > Frieseomelitta varia. Next base: position 78,338 of record NW_025110396.1, read on the forward strand.
GTTCCCTTTATTTTCTTCGGCCCGCCGTACGGAACGGAGGCCTGCCTGTTCCGTACGCGTCGGGTATAAATACGCTTCCGCGCGAGCCAACCAGCCGCCGTGACGTGCGTTTGCGACGCGTTCCCCGGGGTAAACCACGAATCCCGATAAACGTTCCTTCGTTTTCCACGACTTTTCACTTTCCTCCCCTTCCTGACCTGTACGTTCGCACGCATCGCGCGGACCTACATGCCACAGAAATTTATATCGCCAGCTCTCCCAGAAAAATGGCCGTCGCGTCCTTTCCATTTCATTCACGCGGACCAACTACATACGTACTTGCTCGCCCGTGAAACACACTCGGATAAGGCAAACTTGGTAAGAAGAGAAACACCGAAACCTTCCCTCGAATTCCGCATCCTCCGCAATGACGGACGGAAACACGCTCGTCAACGTAGGACGTAACGCACGTACGTTAACGAGCGTGTACGTGCTGCTGGCGTATCGCGTATCGCGTATCGCGTATGTATCGCGGACCGTCCGTTTCGGAGCAGGAGCGATCCGTCAGCGATGAGTGATCGATTACACAACGTCAACTCGCGTCACAACTTACACGAACGCGCGTATTTACCAATAATTCCGCGTCCCTTCGCCCCTGTGCGAACAAAGGTTGCGTAGATCAAGAGGACACGCTCGTGTTTCGCAGTCTAGGAAATATATTGATTGGGCCACTTTCACGATTCCATCCAGTCGACCGCGAGTGTTGTTTTTTCGTCGAGCGGTCGCTGTCGAAACAAAAAGTCGACGATCTTTATTGCTCTCGTTCCAGCACGGTACATCGCGTACATCGGTATCGAGAGGAACGCTCCTACGCAGTAGTATCGTACACGCAAGGGGGGGGAGAATTGCTCTTTTTCCAACAGCTACCTCGGTTGTCATCATCGATAGGTGTGATTCTTCCACTCGGTGCGGCAGCAGCTTACGTAACCGCAATTGCTGGCACGTCGTGTCACAGCTTGGTCCTTGGTCATCGTGACTGAATGGTGATTCATCTTTTGAATAACCGTACGATTCGTTTCATTCCTTTCGAGCTCGTGCGAAACGCGAATACGACAAAGGTAACACAACGTGACGTGAAAAGGATGTAGTACGTGCGCTGGGATTTCGGACGCTGCGTGTTGCAAACGCGTAGAGATGATGCGAGATGCGATCGAAGAACGAGAAACGCAGGAGAGATTGCTCCAAATCTTGTCTTGAAGCATCGCCGCGTGTCCCTCCTGCGAAAAAAGAACACGCAAACATTGAACGTGACCCGGTTTACCTAGGTTATTCTTAGGCATAGCCATTCGTTTGAAATTCTGCGCGCGCGGCCGCGTCCCTCTACCACTCACACGTACGTACGAGCCAGTATACCTACGAATCGGACCGAGAGAAGAAAAAATAGCAATAACCAACCAACAGCTGTTTCCGCGTTTTCTAGTTTTCGAGTTTTCGAGTTTTCGAGTTTACGCGGCATCGTCGCGTAATTGTCTCCCGTCTCGACGTCATCGGATAGAACTCGTGCACGAAACGAGTTTCCCTCTTAATTAATCGATCGTCGGAAGACGGCTATGATCCCGCCGAGATTGATCCGATTTTCGGCGATAGATCCGATTCCAGTGTATCTTCGGTTTTTTTTCCTTTTTTCTTTTTATTTTTTTCTACGAAAGAAAAAAAAGAAACAAAACATTTCATCGATTTCAGCGCCTCGTGACGAACAACGCTGCGCAAAGATGATTCGTACTTTGAAATGAATCGGAACGTTACGTTCGGTTACGTTTTCGGAGCAACGATCGAGAATGAGCACGGATCGTTCAAGGCAAGGAAATCGATATCGACCCAGTAGGGCCAAGTCGAGGTTAAAGTTGGCGACGGAGCTAGTCACCGTTGGTCCGGGCTGACTTTCGGTTAGTCGCCCAAACATTTTTATACACTACTAGGTGTATCATTAGGTTATTAGGTCGCTCGCTTCGACCACCAACACCGCGAGAGAACCGATATATACAGTATGTAGGTGTGTACGTATGTACATGTAGGTACTCTGTCGTTCAAGAGTGCTGTGTCCTTTCCGAGAGAACACGTACGCCTCAATTAATTATTATTACTTGTCGGTGTAGCGTTTTATATACAGAGCCTAGTATTTTTATTCCTCGTAAATGTGTTTGTAGTAGCGGGCGCTATCTAATACAGAGTATTAGAGAAATTGATTTTTCAAAAATTCATCTGCCAAACTAAGTTGAGGGAATTCTTTCAAATTAGTAACCAAGAGATTAGCAATGTACGTGACAAATAAACTGCAAGAAGATTAAATTCTTAGTTTGCTCGGTCCAATGTCGTAACTATTGACGCATTGTTCGTTTGTACAACTTGATCGAATCACAATATGAATCATTACGTACGCTAATGCATATTTATATCGCATTGATCGAATGACGATTTCAAGTCCTGCTTATTGTCTTGGAATTATTTCTCTTTTCTACGTAGTTGCACGTACGTACGAGTAAACTCGAGTTGAATTCTTCTTCGGTCGTGGGTGAACGCGATTTTTCTCGTTACTCGACAACTTTTGTAAACTTAAAATTCGGACAATGAACATGGACCGAATTTTAATTAGCACACGAGGTTCGGCAAATCTCTCGTCAAACTACATATACGTGCGCAGTTCTAAAACTGAATCTGAGCGGCTCTAAATATTGGCAGTACAAAAAAATTCACGTTATACACGTTCACGCGAATCCAAGACGTACGTGTATTTCGGTATTATTGAATTATTCTTCGACTTTCCGAGGACAAACGTATTTTCACGTTCCTCGTGACACGGATGAATCATTCGTGTTTACGTCAGAATCTTTTTTCCCCTGGTCCAAAAAAAAAAAAAAAAAAAATCTTTAAAAATCCCGGAATAGGTATTACGACGTGAAAACTCGTACTTTCCCAAATAACTCCAACAGATCGAACCACTGGTGAATTATATTTTCGTCTCAACGATTGTTTCTCCCTCTCCCCCAACATCTTTCAACGATTTATAAGAAATTCGTCCACCCGAAGAAAATGTCCTTCCGAATTGAATTTCTACGCGAGTGTTTTCATCGAAACCGTTTCATTGGCACAATAGCCGACAATTGTTTAACGTTTCATTAACCTTTGGACAGCTGATGGTTTTACATTTACACGTAGATACCGATCAAACGTTGTTTTCCAACTCGAAATACTTGAATGGAACGCAGTTTCGATCGACGAAACAATGAAGCGCGGATGTTGCCCTCCCCTCTCTTTCTCTCTCTCTCTCTCTCTCTCTCTCTCTCTCTCTCTCTCTGTGTTTCTCCTCTCTGTACCTATGCCAATCTCTTGTCGCAATAGAAGATGGTGGGAACGCCGTGTCCTGCATTTCACACAGCTACTCGCCCTCTTGTTCAATCCTCGAACGAGATTACTATTTTTCGACAAAATTTTTTTCTTTTTCTTTTTTTTCATTTCAAGTGAATAAGATCCTTCGAATCAACATATCTCTCAGCTCAGTTTTACGTCATCAGCGATTTTAGAGTGCGTAGGTAATCGTAAAAGAGCTATGGCAACGTGACGACGTCTCCGCTCCAAATACGTATGTACGTATATATACAGACGAACAAAATTATATCGGTATCGATCAACTCGAAACAAGGCTGTTTCCTCCATCTTCGATCGTGTCGTATTAAATTGTATCGCGTCGCGTTTAAAATTGTTATTTTGGTCGTGTTGAAAACTTCTGCTAGATCACTCGTGCACGTATTTCGCAGAAACTTTGCGCGATGTAAACTCGAATTTATCTACTTTTCGCCGGGAGGATCAAGCCTGCTCCTCTCGTTTGCCCAGAGTTTGCCTTGGTACTTTCTCTATCGGTGCCTCTTACATAACGTTACGCTTCACCTATCTCGCGAAGGTACGTGCGCTGAGAGAGTTGCCTCTGGCCTAAACCACAAATAGAGGGAACAGAGCGTCGTTGTTCGTTGAAAGTGATCGAATCAAAATTCGTGAATATTCGTCTTGGCTGTTGCTCGCTTTATCACGCTGGCGCGTGATCTCGCGGTGAACTTTTCGGAGAGAGAATGGCGATCGCGCGTATACGCCAGCGTCACGGCGCAAACGGCAAAGTGGGACGAACGTGCTCGTAAAATAGCAACGAGTATGTAGTGTACGGAATATACATACGTGAATATGCACTCGTGTGTCGCATGAACAAGCATCCGTGGACAGCTTCATTGAAATTATAACAAATTAGATTGTTGTTATTAGGGTTAATTACAATTGGATTAGTCAAGTACTCGTAGATAGCTTTCACCGATAATTTTGCACGTATATTGGGTTGTTGCGTACCAGCCAAGCATTTTAAGCACGCTTGGTCGTGTGCATGAAATTTCGCTTTTCGCTTTCGCACGGTCTCCACTTATCGTCTTGACTACGATTGCGTAAGGATTCTCGTTTACGTCTCGAACTATCGTGAAATTCTTTGCGCGAAAAGCAGTTATTCACGGTGGTTGGACGCCAGCCACTAGATCTCTCGGTATTTTATTTTTTTATAGAAAGTACAAGATAGAAACTATCACACGCAGATGTAAAGTGACAGAAAATTAATACTGAAGAGATGAATCATAGTAATTTCACGAAACTACGTACTTTGTCGTCTGCTGTGCTTGTCAACAAACATCAATACTTGACACGTATAATTTTTCCCCGTTTTAAGTAAGCCGTACAATAAACCACAGTCTCCTCCTCCGAGGTTTTCACAATCACCGTATTTCGATTAATCGGACAAACGGACAAAGTATTCCGCGCATCGCGAGCATCTAGCATTGCGCGAAGAAATAAATGGTCAAATGGTCGGCGGTTTTTCTGGTTGTCGCGGACAGCTCGGCAGAGAAATGGAATCTGAATTAGATCGTGACACGAATCTCGGGAGGGGAATTGGAATCGTACCGAGGCGTCTTTGACACATCTTGCTACATGTTTCAAAAGCTGGATCGAGGGGGGCTGGTTCGATAGCTAGAGGTAGCTACGCTTGTACATGGGGCGAAACGATGCCATTTCGTTCCCACCTCCATCCTGATAAAATCGATTCACGTACACGGGTGCAGGTCGTACGTATTATACGTACGTAACGACGTACGGTGTGCACGTTTTCGAACGAAAGGTCGAATCAGTTTCTACGAAAACGAGCCCTTCTCTCTCGTTCGACGCGAAGCGCGGCGCGGCGAGGCGAGGCGAGGCGAGGCGGGGTGAGTCGAGACGAGGCGAGACGAGGCGGGGTGAGGCGAGACGAAGCGAGACGAAGCGAGACGAAGCGAGGCGAGGCGAGGCGAGACGACGCCAGATATCGATTCCCGACAGAGGTGGCTTCCCTCTGGTCAGGGAATTTGAAACGCTTCTCTCGGTTATTCGGTCCGCCGATTTAGCATGCAAAACGTGTTTTCGCGTGACAGCCTCCACTGGATTACCATCGGATATAGGGCGACGATATCGAGAGATTTTATTCGTTTGCCGAGAATGAAAGCATCGATTATCGCATTATCGTATTCGTTACGCTTCTATAATCAACCGTCCGTTTCTACGTTATTCTCAATTTGTCCACTTTCCCTTCCATTCTAATCTTTGGCTTTTCCTTTTCTCTTTAGCTCAGCCATCTTTAATTTTCCTTTTTGCAATTTAATGACAATGTCTTTCAGAAACGGGAGGGAAAAACTTCGATGTCGTACGGAGAGGAGAAAAATATTCATTCCACAAAAAATAAATCGACGGAGAAATTCCTTTTCGTGCGGAGAAAAGGAGAGAAAATGAGATCGCGATATACGCGCGCGAGAGGGAGGGGGGAGTGAGCACGATCCATTAAACGCGACGCGTGTCACGTGAATGAAGCTTCGGTGAAAACCTGCATATCCCAAATTACGGTATTTATGAAACTATGCGCTCCGTGAAAGCTCCATTATGAGCTGCTTCGCGAAACAATTACCCAAGTTTCGTGTTTCCGAGCAAAAAGATGTAATTTGTTGCTCGCGATCGCGTAGAAAGCGTCGGAAAAGTGTCCTCTCCGTTTCACGACGCGACGCGGGCTATTGATCTCAACGCACCGCAATTCTTTCCATTCCGAGACCAAAGGACCTCCGTCGTATTTTAAATAACAACTGCTCGCCCGCGTTTCGTCATTCTTCTCTCTCCTCAAATCTTTCGCTCAACGTTGTAAATTAAAAGCAATACGAAGCGAGTCGTACTTACGGGACGTGCACACGTATGAACACGTGCCGCGTATATCGCCATATGCTGCGTCGCGTTGCGTCGCGTCGCGTTGCGTCGCGTCGCGTCGCGTCGCGTCGCGTCGAACAAAAGTCAAATGGAGAAAATCGATCGTCCTTGCCGGTTCCATCGTCTAAAAGTCCAAACCTAACCCACCCATTATTATCTGAATCTTTCGTCCTGGTAATTTCCCTTGGCGAAGAGCGTTCGGAACGCGCGGCTCGGTCAGTTTAACAAACGTTGCCCCGTGGGAGCAACGTTGCTCTCGATCTCGTTTCTCGCGTTAAATCGTTTCCAACGAGTCGCCGCCGTTTGTCTACGAGCGCGCCGGTCCGATTAGATTCAACGCGTCGCTTAAACAACAACCTAATCGGCGTGTAACGATCGGGGACACGCGTAGACGCGATTTCCATTGCAAATGATTCCACTGTAAATTACGATATACCTGGCGAAAAGCATTGAAAAGAGGGAGCGCGCGAAGGTGTAAATGTTGGCGACTCGACGAAAAGTGCAAGGTTAGATCGTGTCGGCGAACAGACGGGTGCAACGTTGGATAGACAGACGAACGGACGGACGGACGGACGGACGGTTGGATGGATGGATGGATGGATGGATGGATGGATGGATAGAGACGAGCCACACGCGCTCTTCGAGGTTAGTCTCGTGAAATATGCAAGCTGCAATCACGTCCGTTGAATAGAAAAGGTCAGGAAGAGAGGAGAGAAGGAAAAGGAGAAGTGGAGCAAGGGATGGAAAAGTGGAGGAAGGGAGCAGACAGAGCAGAGGGGAAGTGGAGAGGCTGACGGATAGAAGGGATGGATAGTAGGAGGGAAAGAGAGACGAGTTGCGAAGTGAAACGTTGAAAGGGGAGAGGGGGTGGAAAGAATGGGCGAGTGGGGGGATGATGGCAACGTCGAGAGAGTAGAAGTAGAATCGCGGACCGAGACAGATACTACTCGGGCAGGGGCAGGAAGAAAAGGGTCCTGAGAGAGGAGACAGGAAAGAGAGAAGAAAAGAGAGAGAGAGAGAGAGAGAGAGAGAGAGAGAAGGCCGAAAAAGGGACAGAGGGAAAAGCAGTAGCTACCCTCCGCGCCGTTTTGAAGAGCACCACCACCACCACCACCACCACCACCACCAACGGTCGTAATACCGCTGAAACTGCCAGTCCCTCTTCCACTCGTTCCGCCGCGTTCGCGAAAAATTTTCATAACTAACCGATCCACCGTTGCGAATTTCTGCCTCGTCTTTCTTTCCTCCTTCTTCCGTCGCGATAACATACTTTCCCCGAAATGGGCATCCACGTAAACAGATACATTATCGTAAATACGATGTATAAAAATACGTAAATCCGTAATACACGTCTGCGCAAATCCGTACAAACAGGTCCAACTATTACACGTATTGCGTAAAATGTGAAATTTTGACGCGTTATGTTTTTCCTCCTCCTTTTTCTTTTCCGCGAAACACCCCCACGTTTAAAAATACCCCCTCGAGCTGTTTCACGTAAAGAGATTATCAATTTCCCAAAGTTTTACCCCTTGCTTGTGCAATTTCCACTTTTCAGACACAAATTTCTAGGAGCAATTGTACTTTATCTAGCCTTCCGCTTCATTCTTTCGCTCGGAGCTACGAAAGCCAGATCGACGAAAATTCACAGAACTGTTGTTTGTTCCAGGTCGGGGGCGATCAATGCCCGATGGCGTGGACTGGAACGCAACGCTGGAGAAATCCTGCTCCAGAGTAAGTAGGACTCTTTGTCGAACAAATGACCGAGAACAGAGACGCCCGAAAAAGGGGCGTTTCGCCGGAAAAATTGTTTGCGCAACAATGTTTCGAACGACAGCTGCTTCGATCTATCTACATATACTAGGGAAAAGAAAAAAAAAGGAAGAAAAATTTCTGCGATACAACTAAAAGAAATAATCGAGCTCTAAAGCCGAATCTCTTCCTTTCTTCCAGCCTGCGCGATTCAAACGTATTCGTTGATCCTCGTGTAAATGCCCTTTGCGTAATTTCTTAGTTTGTCAAGCTTGTTTTACTCGAGAATTCGATCGTATTGTTTCGTTGTCGTATTTGAGGAGGGGTCGCCAAATCGAGGCAGAAGAGTCGGCGAAAGAGTCAGAGTATCGGCTTGACATCGACATTGGCCTTCGATCGATTCGAAAGACGGGGGAAAAAGAAATCTGGCGAAACGGTGAAACGGTGCAGGTAGTAATAGGCGAGTATTCTTCCAACTGCGAAATCGATAGGCACACTCGTACACGTATACTCGCCTGTTTCTCGGGGAGGAGAGGGCACTCTACTCCTTGCCTTTGCAAACTCGATCGAACAAGACGGAAAGTTCCAAGTCTTGTCAGGCTTCGAGCTCGAGCATCTTTGATCAGAGACAGTCTCGATTGGATGCTCCGTCGTGATTCTAATTATGAATAATCGGGAAGAGCATCCAACGGAATTTGCCTCGTAAGCGTTATCTTGCCTCGCAGTTGACTGGCAACACGGACTTACTCGCTCACTATTACGTTGCTATCGATTTTCTAGGAGAAAAAAAAAAAAAAAAGAAAGAAATTTCGTCCAATAGTCTAATAGTTTATCCTTGTTTCATTGGCTCGACGACATAAGATCGACAATCAATTGTTAATTCTACCGTCATTCCCGATCTCTTCTCACGCGTGTCAACTCAATGCTTTCAATTTTACACATCAATCGCAGCTTATCTCGGTTGTTTGATGGAAAAAGCTCTTCTCCTTCGCCGAGAATAATGAACTCTGAATGTTCGATAAACGTGCGCCAGGTCACAAAGCGTGGTTTTTAATGTCCTGTCGCGGGACTCGGGACTTGCAGGTGGATTAAAAAGAAAGAAAGATTTCACTTCGAGCGACATGTAAAAAAAGAGAATGAAATCCAAAGGAGGGACTTTTAATAGGAAGCAACCTCGTTCGCACTGATCACACGCACAAAAGAGCTGCTTGTTAATCACCAAGAAGATCACGCGGTAGCGTATTTAAAAAAAAAAAAAGGAAAACCCAACGTCGGGCTAGAGGGAAGAGCGAAAAGAAAAAAACGTTAGATTGCAACGTGTTTCCAACGTGCTGAAACGACCAAGTTCTCGAATCACTTCGAATTACCGTATCAACGCGTGTAGCACGCATCTACACTTTAGGGAAAATCATCCCTTCGTTCAGGCAATCTCTGAAACATTTAAACGCGCAACGTACAATATTTCGAGGAAGCCGAGAAAAGAGGAAAAAAATAAAAGTGTCGTTCTCTTTTTCGAGACTCCGGGATGGATAGACGGCGCAACGGGTCGGATTAATTATCAGTTATTGCTGGTGGCTGGTTGGCAGTGGAGAAGAAGCGAAAATGAGAATAGAAGCGGGATCGAGAATAGCAACCGGTACGGAGAAACAGAGTAGAGAGAGAGAGAGAGAGAGAGAGAGAGAGAGAGAGAGAGAGAGAGAGAGAGAGAGCTGTATCGGCAGCAGACCAATTAACTACTTATAGGGCAGCTTTCATCGGCTCGACAATCGAACCGATCGATCGATTCGGGGTGAATAACTTTTCTAGTCGCGTTCTACGTACCGATATTGCGTAGAATCTACGACCGAGATGGATACGCGCGCGCGTCCGTTTCCGCTCGTTAGGCTCCTTTCATACTCGGTCAGTTAACAGAGTCGGCCTTGCAAATCGGCCCCGCCGTTTATTGATTCGCGAAAGCTATTCCGCGGCTCGCCGGATAAACAGACAAACACAACAAAAGAGCAAGACGGAGGATGAGCAGGATAATACGATGAGAGAAAATGAGTCGGGAAAGGGGGAATGAAGGGGGAAGAAAGGGAAGTAATCCTTGATTCGAAATTAAACGGCAGAGTTCTATCTACCCGGACTGGAAGAAGTGTATTCTCCTACGAAGAAAAAAAAAAAAAAAAGAAGAAAGAAAAAAAGGGGGAAAAGGAGACAAAGGAGAAAGAAGGAGAAAGAAGAGAGAGATGGTACGATGCTTTGCTATTGACATCGTTTGCCCCGTTCTTGTCTTGTATCGTAATAAATGGGTGGCGTATTGTAACGAGCAATTGCACCAAGTTTCAATCGAGTCGTTGCACAATGTAATATTCATTTTTTGAATGTCGAAAGTCGAAAGGCATTGTCGTTGAAGGTTTTAGCCGAATCCGCTGAAAAACGGAAGGCGGCAAGCGAGTTCAACGTCCTCTCTCCAAGCATAGGTCTGTGCATGTATGTATGTATGTATGTATGTATATATGTATGTACTTACGTTGGGTAGAGCCGATGTCACTTTATTCGATAATTGACAGCACTGAAAATCCTGTCAGACGCTGGCAATTGCATTATCTTGGAAAGCTTCACAGTTAATGTTACGTCCATCCTCGGAACTCGTACATCCTTCCCAGTACGGTATACAGCTATCTAATTAGGTACGTACAGACGACGAGGGCTCTCCCAGGAGCAGCGAACCTACGACATTTCGTGTTTGAAATTAATTCTGTAACGTCTTAACGTTACATCGCATCTCATTTTTTTCTCTTTTCTTTTTTTTTACTATTTATTTAATATTCGAACGCCACTCTCTCCTGTTGGAAAGATCATTGCTCCTATACTTTTAACATTCGTCGAATGGTTTCGTCGAATTCATTGTTTCTTAAAAATTTATACACACACATATATTATTATTATTGTTTCTTTTCTAAATTTTGCCATTACGGTGACCGTACGGTATTTACGGCCGTAAATATATACATTTTACAATAAAAACGCAGAAACGTAAGAGAAACATGATCCTCCAGTTTAATATCGAGTGGAATAACTCGACGGGGAGTTTCCGAGTTAGGTCTCGATAGGATTAAGTCATTAGCCAACGCGTTAACAACGTAACGTCTGGGCTGCCGGAAGGTTGCTAAGTTGCTCGGTTGCTGGGTTGCTAGGTTGCTGGTTGGTAGGTTACGATCTTATCACTCGTTACTTGCCAGTTATTACATTATTACGACGAATATTACCTGACTGAAAGTTATTTCGCTTCGTTGAAACATCGATCTTGATTCTCGACGTTTAAAAGACGGACTGTAAAACCGAACGTTCACCTTCCATCTCAAAAAAGAATAAATCGACGCTTTCGTTTCATTTTTGTCTCTCTACCTACATCCGTACCTGTTCGACTTGGTTTCGTCACAGTGAACTCGCTCATTCCATTTGATACCTCGAGTATCGAGGCAGAGAGTATGCAAAATCGTTCGATCGTTTGCCACGAATATCTAGTCCTATCGACGATACTGTGAATCGAACGTGCCGGCAATAACAAGCCATCGATGCAACGGACGAACGATTAATAATGAACGAAGGTATGACTGCATGTACGACCGACACACCCATACCCACCCAACCCAAGCTACTATACTCGCGAAGAACCGCACATCCATCGCGCATCCTTTTAATCGATCGATGTGGCGATTTAGGTCGATGAACCCGGTGCGCGCTATTGTTCTACTCTATTAGTTTTGCATCGAGTGGATTAAACTCTCGTCGGTAGTGAAGATGAAACTCTGTGTGTGTGTGTGTGTGTGTGTGTGTGTGTGTGTGTGTGCGTGTGTGTATCGAGTTCACCTTCAATAAATGGCAATTTTTGTCACTCCTACTTTCAGACTTTCAGACACATTGATATATTCAGGCACGTTCGTCGGTGCTTGAGAAATCATTGGTCCATTTCTTTGTGTCGTAACACAAAGGTTTTGTTTAAAATAAATTTGGTTTATTAAATGCAATTTCCTCGTTTCTTCTCCCAAGTTCCATTCGAAAGAAGCAAGCGTTCACGCACGTGGTGAGTAGCCAGTTGCGAGTATCAAGCATACGCGTGCTTGCGATACGGATGATTACACGTTAATCTCGTATCTCGTTACCTCCTAACCATCTCAACAATACGTACGTATATACACAACAATACGCGTGACAATGCAAAACGATACACGCGTAATCGGCAATAGACGCACGTTCAGAATCAGCCTGATGCATGTACCGATGCCGTCCTATTACCGTCTACGAAAGATGTCGCGTCGGTATCGCGTGTAATTTCTTTCTTTCAATCTTTCTCGCGTCCGTTATTTAATTCATCGCCACGATGCGACAAACGCTACTGTTGCAAAGCTACTGTCCAAATGTAATGTATATACAGCGCACACGTATGTACGCAGATAGTCAAAGTATTTGCACGCGCGTATTTACGCTCGTATTATTGCGAGCATTGCAACGTACATATTTACACGTTCCTATTATACCCCTAGTATGCCCTGTATAGCACACAGACGTATGTACGTAGATACACGTGCATATAGTTGCACGTACGTACGTACGTACGTAGATGGGTGCGCGACGCAGGACACGCGTATCGACCACTGACCCATATCCGAAAACGACTGCGCCGCTCGATACTCATCGATTCACCAACTTGCTTAAACGAAACAACATTTCGCAAACACCGTCGTGTCACTCTGTCCACCACCCTCTCTTTGCCTTCCCCTTTGACGTACCCCTTCTCCTTTAGTTTATTCTTTTAACGTATGCGTGCACGTATCAACGACTTTTGTTCATAGGTATGATAGTTTCGAGTTATTGCAAAGTCGAATTCTCGAAGGAACCTTATAGTCGTGGAAATATCTGCGCAATCGGGTTTTCTCGGACAAGAAAAGCACAACATTTACACAGGCATTTATACAGGGTGTGTTTGCAATCGTGGCACACGCCTATGGGCCCAGGAAGTGGCCATGTTCGCTGTACGGAAATTAAGTCGAGAAGAGAGGGATAATATTTCTTTCGTTTGAGGCTAATTTTCATTTTACCCGGATCCCGTACACGCAACAACAAAGAACGTTGTTCTTATCGTTTCTTCGATGAACGAGAGGAGAGGAAGGAGATGATGAAAGACGTTTTGCAAGCAGAACCTCCGAGTGACACTCACATTTCCTCGCGTACGTACGTACATATGTATCGCCTGCCTCTCCTACGTACATGTTCGCTTCGGCCTCTCATCTCGCGCGTTTCCTCGTGCAATTTCCACAACCCATTCGAGTCCCACGCGTAGCAACCGACAGGGAAAAGGGAAAAGGCGAAAGGTAAAATAATTTTCCTTCGGTTGCGTCCACTCGAACGAACGAACGAACGAACGAACGGAACGGAAGCAGCCAGGATTAAACGATGCGGCAGGGACGCATTTCGATTCGTCAGGAAGGTTAATGACACACGAGACACGCTGCAACCGAATTCACGTCGACTAAATTGAATTTCATCGGTGGAAAAGGGCAGAACCCTTTGGGTGTAAACAATTCTAATTGAAAAGTGACTCAGAAACGAATCGTGCTGCTTTTTCCCTTTCGAATTTCTGACGATTGGGAGAGGAGCATATGCGACGTTACATACGTGTCTATCTATGCACATACGTGTATATATATATGCGAGTAATTTCGTCATTGTTTGCGAAAACAATTTCATCGTTGGAAAGCTGATTAGAAAATTTGCTCTATCGCTTCCTCGTGCCGTTGCTAATTGGCGAGTCTGCGACCGAACCGTTGGATTGCTTTTCACTTTTTCGCAAACGAATAGCCGCGATTAGAACGAGTTGGTTCAATTTTCAACGCGAATGCTCGAATCAACGGAACACGCGCGTATTTACGAAAAATTAAATTACGTTTTTCACAGACGCGACTAAATTAACGAATGGTTAAAGGTTTAACAAGCGCTGAACAGCAGAGAAAAGACAGGAAAGAGAGGACTGTGGAGAAAAGTGTGGGACAAAATTGTTCCCTCATCTTCTCGTAAAGAGCCCGTTTGTACATACGTAATTTTCGAACACTGCCTACACGTTTATTACGTAATTTTCATATCTCTGCACGTATACAAAGATTAATACAATTACGTAATCGTAATGCAAGAAGAAGAAAGTCCAGCAGATACACGATAAACCAATTTCTTATTTTTTCCCAGAGAAGCCTTGTTTTAATATTGCCAATAAGTTTCTCTTTTCTCATCTTTCCGTCTCTCTCTCTCTCTCTCTTTCTCTCTCTCTCTCTCTCTTTCTCTCTCTCTCTCTCTCTCTCTCTCTCTCTGTGTCTCGTGTCTTGCTTACTCGAGTTAAACCAACGTTCTAATTAACGAGAATACCTATTATTACTACGGAGTTGCATACGACGCGTATACGTTTCGTTCAACGTACTAATATTAATGTTAACCTCGAACGGGTTAATCCCGGTCGCAATTACCACCGGGAACGGTTATCCGTGAAAGTTGTTTGTAGATAGTTTGACTTAACTTTTTTTTTTTCTCCCCGATACGAGCACGACGCGGATAACGTGTACAGTTGATACGCAAAGTTGTAACCGACGCGTCCGTTCGCGTTATTTTTCTGTTCAACGAATCGAAAGAAATAAAAGTGGAAACATGGAAGGTAAATGTAGGGAGAGACGCACACGTACGGTTCGTTGTGCGCTGATCTGGAGAAAGAAAGGAATATGTATATCGAGTGTCTAAACCGGCTCGGCGTTCCTCGACACCGCAGAAAGTCGACGAGATTATTTTACCGCGAAATTCGAAGCTCTCTCTGTGGCAAAGGTAAAAGCGATGGAGATCCGCCGTTGCGGAGAGTAATATAACGCAAAAATACAATCTGTCGCCGTCGATGGCAGCCCAAGCGACAGTGACTAAATGATGACGCGACGTCCCGACGTACACTTGTTCACAAGCACAGTGTCACGTATTCGGCAATAATTTTCAATGCATTCGATATTGAAACTTGAGAGACTAATAAAAAGAAATTTCGATTCCTCGATAATCAATCAATAACGATGTAGACCCTCAACAGTAGCGAAAAAGAATCTGCATCTACAAAACCAATGATTATTGATTATTTCTTTATACGCTCTACGCTCTACACCGCGTCGTGAACGCAACATTTGGAGATTACTCGTAGGAAAACAGAGGCACGTTTCGTCGCTTTGTGTCGCTGCATCATTTGTATCATACATATATGTCTGGCGCTTATATCAATTGAATTGGAATTGCAATTCATTGACGAAAAAGAGAACAAAAATTCCAATCTTTCAAAGTCGTACATCGGGATGATTCTACGAGGAATGAAAGCAAGAAAGGAAGGAAGGAAGGAAGAAAAAAAGAAAGAAAGAAAGAAAGAAAGAATAACTCGCGATTTTTATTCCGGCAGCTCTCGAACAATTACAATCTTGAATTATGAATCAAACGTTAACGAGTCCGACGACGAGCTGCTGTATTCCGCACGGTAACGTTGAAAAGCCGAACAAGGAAACGAGAGGAGAGAACGAAGAGGGAAAACGAGAAGAGAGAGAGAGAGAAAAAAAAAGAGATGAGACAGGGAATGGATTTCTGGTCTTTGTTTCGCAGTTAAAACATTTTGCTTCCAACAAACTCTCGAGAAACAGTCCTCAAATTCGCGCGTCCTCTTGTTTATTCAGCTATTTTTCTCTATCGTATCTACGAGATCTCTCTCTCTCTCTCTCTCTCTCTCTCTCTTTGCGCAAATTTTGACACAGGTTTTCGAGTTGATCGTTGATTGTGAGCTGCAATTATAACGAACGAACAAAGGCAGAATGAAAAGGTCGAGAATAAGAGAAAGAAGAAAAAGAATCGAGAGATTCTTCGAGAGATGGTTGTTATGTTGCAATTACGAGACACTTTTTCCATCTGCGATAACTGCTTGTACACTACTGTTTGAAATTATGCGAACACTTGTTTGCTCTCGACGGAATTACAAACTAAATTACAAACAAAGATCAACGACAAGTCACATTTTCTATTTTTTAATAGAAAATCCACGTCTCGATACAGCAGAGATCACAATTTTACAATCGATACGTGTACGAATGTCTTCAGCCTGGTGCAACCTACCTCGTAAAAACTTCAAATAAATTTCATTATACTTGTGTATGTACGTACGTATGAAGACAATAGACGTGTATGTAACAAAAGCGACGTAAACTATATTCGAAGAAACAGCCCAAGAAACATTCGTCCATCCGATTTTTCTTTGCACGAAACACGAAACAATAACTTATACGTATACGTATATGCTACGTATGTGTGTATAGAGGCTCGTCTCTCCGTTGGAAGAGGAAACGGATCGATGATTAGTTGGAATAATAAACGCGTTTTTTTTTTTCCTTTTTCTTCCCCATTCATCTCGACGACAAAGTCTCTCTCGATGGTCGTGTTTCCATGGTAATTAACAATCGCGATTACGACTCGACCAACCAAAGACCGCATTGCGTCAGTACGCGCGGCTAGGTTTGTCGGTACCGCCTTGCAACTTTCCTCGCCAACTACCCCTCGCTACTCTCGCTATTCCTCTCGCCACCCACCACCACCACCTGACACTCCCCTTTACTCCCCCTGACCTCTACGCGTCCTTTCCTCTCCACCCTCCAACTTCCGCCGACCCCTCTTGCTCTTGGCAATTCTCTCTCCCTTTTGCTCGCTTCACCCTTTTCCCTCCTCTTTCTCCTCCTCACCCCTCTTTCTTTCTCTTTCTCTTTCTCTTTCCTTTCCTTTCCTTTCCTTTCTTTTCCTTTCCTTTCCTTTCCTTCTACAAGCTCTCGGCGCCGACCTCCACAACCTCGACGTTGCGTTACGACGTCTCTAGCCTCTGTGCCATTACTATCACCACCACCAATCGCTGCTAGCAGCAACGTCTCCGTCTCCGTCTCCGTCTCCATCTCCATCTCCATCTCCATCTCCGTCATCGTTACTAACCCTTCGTCCTCTCTTCCGTCTCTCCACTCAGCCGCCATTCGATGCGAGACTCGAGCCATGTGGCGCTCGATTTAATTAAATGTTTGCTTATGAAAATTGATGGATAGCCCCCTTCCCTTCTTGCGCAATTCAGCTCGTGTCGTTTGGATATTTGGCCATTAGGATTTTTCACGTCGTATTTGTGTTTAATAAAGAAACGATGTCCAAAATCGTAGTAGCTAACGAAATTGTTTCAATACCTGTAGAAAGCGTTAGGTGTAACGTGCGTGTCGCACGAAGCACACGTTTCTCCAAGTTTCCAACGATTCGTCAGAGATGCGGATAAACGTTTCTCTCGAAAGTACTTGCTTGAATAGAGAACAAAACTTGTGGCGTCCGTGCTGATTTTTCAACTAAACAATTTGTTATTCGATTGGAGCTTTAATCGTCCGATATCAGAACCCAGAACTCACTCTCTCTTGCCACGTTTTTTCCCCCCTTTCCTCCGGAAGGATAATAGTCCTTGCATTTTTTTTTTTTTTTTTTTCTGACCTCATTCAACAAACAAGATCTCGTTTGCTAGGTACCTACCGATGAAAATTTACCTCGAATAAATAGAACGAATCTGTATGAACGGCGGCCCGTCGTACGGAATTTAGTAGTAGTCGAAACAAGATCACATCTCATTGCATGATCACTATAGAATCGAACGATACGTTTGTTCCAGAGGTGACGATGTACAACGATCGATCGAGCTGCTGGACAAAGTGCTCTCAGAGTACGACGAGCACGAAGCAGAGGGCGAAGGTGGTGGAGGCGTCGGCGTTGGCGTTGGCGTCGGCATCGGTAGTGGCGGCGGTGGTGGTGGTGGCGGTGGCGGCGGTGGCGGCGGTGGCGGTGGTGGCGGCGGCGGCGGCGGCGGCGGCGGCGGCGGCGGCGGCGGTGGCGGCGGCGACGGTAGTGGAGGTGGCAGCGGCGGAGGTGTCGGGGATTGTGGCAGCAGCACCGAACCAAGCATTGGTCTCACACCCGACGACGAAAGTCCGTCCTTAGGTATCTTTCTCGTCCTGTTTTCTCTTCTTCTCCCTTCCCTCTCTTTCGCCCTTTTCGCCTATTTCCGTAAAATTTTGTCTCTTCATTTTTCTTATTCCCCGCAATGCTCGTCTAGAGCTTCTCTTTGTCCTTCTTCTTCTCCTTTTCCTCCCTTCTTCTCTCAATGTTTTAGTCTTAGCAGTTGACAAATATGAATGATAAATGTTTTGATAAAGTACACGATGCACCTTGTTCCTCCACGTAGACTCAATTGATCCTTTACAAATACGTAAAATCGAACAGCAAGTAACAGGTATCAAGTAATATCAAAATGCTTCTGTGGTCGTAGAGGCCAGAATAAACGGGTCTTTATATCGTTTCTCCTTTTGCAATAAATGTAATCTCTTTTTTCTGGCAAAGATACGCCACGTACGTCGTCCCTTATCGCTAGACTGCGGATGCGACTGGAGATTTAAATATTACTTCGCTTTCTCTCGATATTTCGTATCTATATTTTCGTACACGACGACGAATATATTATATACATCTTTGCGCGTTGAAATGTTTCACAAGTACGTAAACAATCCGCGGGATAGTTGTCAATTCAACGTAAAACAGAATATATACAAATCTTATCCGGGTGAAGGACTAGCATCGAACTCATCAAAAAACAAATGACTCATTTTTATAAATAGACTGCCGATATCTACGTAAATTCAGATTTCTTTAGATTTTAAAATACGGTTGAACTTTGTCGCGTGACTTGGTCTCACCAATCTCCGATGGCTTTGTTGATCCACTTGCAATTTTTCTCTTTCGAGATCCGCTTTAAGAGAGTTCAGTGTCGCGATTTTCCTCAGAAATATTTGCTCGAGTGAAGAGTAAACAGAAAGTAAAAACACCGTGTTGGATTTTCATGCAAAAGAGATTGCGACTGCACGTCTTTGATTGCCCGAGGCTGCCCGGAATATGATCGTACGTTGGCAACAAAATTCCCGTGTTTCTTGAGGAAAATGAAACATTTAACACGGATAAACTTGACCGTGACAACTCGTTTATGAGCAAGTTTGTAAAGAAAATATAAAAGATAAAGTAGAAATCAACAATCCAATGATATTGTTGCTAGGATCGAAACAAAATAGTTGGACTAAAGTTTCACTGATCAATTACCTTTAAGAGATTAGGACGATAAGCGATACGAGTTGTCTCAACAGGACATCAATCCGAGGACGACGGATACATGAGTATGAATGGACGAAAAGCAAAAATGGCCCTGGTAGCACTGCGTCCAGTTCCAGATTGTCCAGAGCCACAGGATCTCGCGGAAATATCTGCGCAAGAATTTCCACCACCGCCGGAAGAAGCCGAACGAATCATTTCTACTTTGTTGCCTATGTAAGCCAGCATTTGCCAACACGTACCACAACGACAAACTGCTTTATTTTTCAAGTAGAAACTTTACTTTTACTGTTTGGAAATTGGAAATTGTCAGATTATCGACTCTGAAATATTAAAAATAAAGAAAAAAGGATTAGAAATAAATTTTATCGTAACAATAATAAAAACAATAATAGAATATTTGCGTAATGATAGAGTGTCACCTGGAAATTCTTCGAAGAGAAACAGCCATTCTTCTTCTCGTCGGAGCGGTCGCCAACAGTGGATGATAGCTATGGAGGACAGCATACGACACGGAAACGGTAGCACGGTTACTACTCAAACGACTCTTGTGAGTATCCTTGCCAACACCTTCGTTCGCAATTGTTCCATCTACCAAATAAAATTATTTTTTCCTTGCTTCGTAAACTAATAATCGTAAGCATCAGCAAACGTACAGCGAAAGGTACAATTGAATCGATGATTAAAATTATCGTAAATGTTTCCATTGTACGAATTGTTTTTTACACGCTAACTTAAGCCTAACGTTAACAGCTAAAATAAAATAAAAACTGATCAAAGTCTCTGTTGGTCGAGTCTCTTCACTGTAGGCGTGTTGTGTTTTCGCGCAGCCCAAAACTCGACACCAGAGACCGTACGGATGGGAAAATGGAAACGGCGAACCACTGAAACTGACACAACCTCAGAGCCCACCGAGCAAATTCGCCAGCTTGCCGTACGATGGCAAGGTGTCTTTCGGTTGGATCCCGCCCCGAACCAATCCAACCACCATCGAGAAACACCGCGAGGTCAGGCGTCGATCTTCGGAAGAGGACGGCCTCGAAACAGAGAAGACACATCGACAAAGCTTCGACAAGGATCGAACGTCTCATCTGCGAAAGCAACGCCAGAACAACGAGATCATGAAGTCGAACAGCGTGGAGGATCGTCTGCTAATGAATCACGAGCAATCCGAGCAGAACGGTCGAAGAAGAAACGATTCCGACTCGAGCGAGGGCAGATTCTCGAGAAATTCCGAATCGGAGAGATCCTCGATCCCACGGTCAAGCTCGGTCAGCGTCGAAAGATTCTCCATGCGAGCCACTTGTGGATCGTCCGATTTCTCCAGGGCCAACTCCACCTCGAACGAACGATTCCACTCGGACTTTTCGATAGCCGTGGCCAGCGCCAGTTCCAACGACCGAGTCTCCGTACCGACGTCCGAGCCCTTCTCCATTCGAAACCTCGACTTTGTTTCGTTCTCTTTGCCGACGAGGACAGACTCCAACGAGAGGTTCTCGGCCCCGACTTCCGATCGGTGTTCGGAGGAACGTTACTCGGACATGTTCTCCACGAGGAATTCCGACTTCTCCACGAGGAATTCGACGGACTTTAGGACCCAATCGGAGGAGGAACGATTTTCCGACGATTCGCTGGAGGAGCTACTCCCCCCTCCTCCGCCGATTAGCAAGAGGCACTCCATTGCTTGGGAAGTACCTCTGGAGGATGATCCGCTTTATGCGCCGGGAAGTACCAAGGTGATTGGTAGGAGACGACGTAAAAGCAGCGACGTGTCCAGTAAGTTGCTCTCTTTTCTTTTTTTCTTTTTTTTTTTTTTTTGACTCTAGAATTTTAATTTTTGACTTCGATTCGAACTGCACGTTATTAACAGAGTAACGCTAATTTTTTGTACATACCTACGCGCACTGTTACACGTACAACTTCATATTATTTACAATAGTACAGGTATTTATCGAATTGATGGAATTTTCAGGTGTTGGTTCAGCGTCCAAACTCCGCGACTTCGACGACTGGCAAGATCCCCGGTTATCAACCACCGACGACGATCTAGTCTCTCCGTACTCAGACTCATCGACGAACGAGCTCGATCAGATACGACCTCAAGAACTGACCAAGAACGGCACCTACGTGATACGTCGCGGTCGAAAGAAAGAACGAAAGAGCTTACCAAAAGCCCCGACAAAAACCAAAAGTTTGTCTTTCGAGAACAGCGAGGAGAGCCGATTCTCCGACGTGAAGCGATACTCGAGCACCTTCGACAATATCAGAAGCCTTCTGAGAGAAAATAAACTGGACGAGCCCATGGACGATCCACCGATGGCATTTCCGCCGTCGATTCCACCCGACTTGGTCAGAGTTGTCTCTCTTCCAGCGATTAACGACGAGACAGGCAACTGGCCGCGGGAATTAGAGGTGACCGTTGAAGAGGAGGAAAGTTCTGACCTCTCTGACAAGGATAAGAAAACTCGAGAGATGTTCGAGCTGCTCCAGTTGTCGTCTTCGTTATCGTCCAACGACAAGCCTGAGAAAGGAAGGATCGATGGCGATTCGTCGACTCAAGTGTCAAGAAACGCCAATACCGAGTTAAACAGCGCGTGTAACGGAGTCTCGCTCACGGCTTCTAACAGCTATTCGAAGGGGTTCGTTGGTTTAACGCTGTCCAGCGGCAGCGTGTTCAACGAAGAGCCGAGGAAATCGCCGAATCCCAGCAGCGAGCATCGACCAACGTCCAAGATCCCTGTCAATTTATTGATCGAAGATCAGATTGTGAAAAAGGCTTTGAAGGAGAATCGTAGACAATTGGAGAAGGTGAGTGACGCTATCAAGGAGATTGAGAACGTGAAGAACAGCGAGTCTTACTCGGAGAGCAAGACACGATGGATAAGAAGCGGCGAATCGAAGCAACCGTTGGCGAGGAAGAGCAGTCTTGAGAACGAATCGAACGATCGCGGCACAGCCGTAGACCGAAGCGGAGCAAAGCGACAGCAACACGACTCGGACTTTGAATCGGACACGCCGTCTAAGACTAGTCCGGAAACAACGGACATAGAAGGAAGGAGAACAAACGGGTCGGAGGTCTATGCGTCGGGGAAAAGATTAAGACAGAACGGAGTTGTCGAGGCTCATAAGAACGATCAGAAACAGATTGAAAATGTGATCGATGCTATTCTCGAGGATTCGAAGAATCCAGATTTTCAGGTGAGTCCGTCGGCGACCTATAAAAATTGAGCGAGTCTGAGATTTTTCACACCAAAAATTGCCAAAAGTGTCATCGATCGATGCCGGTACCTACCTATTTGCTTACAGGTGAGCGTGGAAGTTCTCGAGTTTCCTCCGTTACCACCATCGCCTGTCGAGGAAGCGGACGAGGAAAGTTCCGACGTTGGTCAGACCGCGGCGATCGTCCCAAAGACGAAGAATCATAGCAATCGAACGATGGAATACAGGCCTAGGGTGCCACCGCATCGCGCACCTGTTGCTAATCAAACCTTCTCCGATGCGAAAGATCAACAACAAACGCCTCTCAATACCAGATCCATGGACGCTGGATTCTCTCGGGGTAAAAGAACACCTACCGTCGCCAATTCCAGACGAGAGGTGCGTTTTACGAAATTTAACCAAGGCGATTTCTCGTGTGTCAGGTAATAATATCGTACATGCCGAGTCACGAGACCTGACGACAACTCTTGAAGAAGTCTTTTCATTCATTACGTTACGTAACGTTGCATTAAAAGACTTCTCTCAGGACAATGTTACACCGTTTGAACGGTTGCATACAGTAGCGAGCGTCCAGATGTGAATTTTATCGTTTATTTTCAAATTTTCAAATTCATCCAACTGTATTATGAAAATACCTTGTATCTAAAATAAGATACCTGCTAAGAAACGTAAAGAATATACGTTTCTTTCACTGTTTGTAAGCATTGTAAGTATAGAACAAAACCAAAACTATATTATACTTATAATTGCATACTTTTCTAGCTTCCTCCTCCTCGGGTAAGTTTACTTCACCTCGGGTGGTAATAAATTAAATTTGATATTCAAAACGTCAATCATCGATAAAGTTTGATTTTTACGAGATTTTTAGAGAAATTTCTTTCTTACCATCGTACTGTATTTACGTTGTGTGTGGCTCTTCATCCATGTAATATAGATTCTCCCGGAAGATATCTTTTCGATAGAACGACAAGCCATTTGGATATACGCTACAAAATAAAACAATGATAAATTGTTACTATTGATATTACTGTCGCTGACGTCGTTTCTGCGTGCGATTCGTTTCTACAGCGATTCTTTTTTCGTAGCAAATACCTGTAGAACGAAGGACTCTGCCTACGGACTTGCCTGGACCCTCGCGACGACGACCCTTCACCAAGAGACACTCGCCATCGGCAGAGCCGTGTTCCTCTGTTGGGAATGGCGGATGTGCCAACAACACTAGCGCAAATGGAGCTAACAACAATGGAGCTTGTAGCAGTAGCAGCGCAGGAATCACCGGTAACATTGTGACCGGTACAAGCGGAATGCAAACCTCTTGTTCGCTTCCAGAGACCCCTGTTTTCGCTCGAGGAAGCGACATCCCCAGAACTCCCCAGCATGCTAGCAATCCCACGCAGATGCGTCGACAACCGGGTTGGTACGCGCCAACTACGGCTACCACCGGGTAAGAATCTCCATTTCGATGAAGTAATTACCGATTTTCAACTAACTTTTCCACTGCTGTATGTATAACACGTATCGTGCGTATCCGTATCTTCCGCAGCAAATCTGAAAGAACATGCGTATGTAGCTAATTGCCAAAAGAATGGTGTAATGTCGAGTAAAGCGGCATGATTGCCAAAAAAACGATGAATTTCTAATTTCGAGTAAAGCGATTTAAAACGCTTCGTCATTGTACACGTCATTGCTGAACGTGCACGCGCATGTGCCGACATAACCACCAATTTCCGCGCCAAGTCATTATTACCGTTGATAATACGGTAATTTCGGCGTGCATTGAGTGCATACACATACACACAACTTTAAATTGATAACTTGAATCCTTGAATAAAATAAAGGGAACAAAAGCAATACCGATAATAAGAAATATATGTATATATGTACATGTACAGAGTATATCCGTTTATACAAGTATATACTACGTATGGTATGGTATGTACCGTACGTATGTATGTATGTACGTATGTATGTATGTATGTATGTATAGGTACAAGCGAGCACGAAGCGATTCCTCGCAAAAAACGTGTCCACTTGTACATAATTTTCGGATAAATCCTACGGATGAACATGATAGATCTGATAGATAGAACAAAACGTATGAAAAAAAAAAAAAAAAAAAAAAAAAAAAAA
>NW_025110397.1:0-41843 GCF_011392965.1 Frieseomelitta varia
TTTATAAAACTATAAGCGCGGACATTCGATCTAACGCACTACAAAACTGTCTTCCGCCTCTTCAATTCAATAGCGTCGCCGCCACGTGAGTCGTAAATTCTTCTAACTTTGTTGTCTGAGAAAACGTCTTTTCTCCGACATCTGCTAGCCGCTACAAGTTGATTTCATATTTCACATGAATATTAGTAATTTAATATTAAATTTTCTTAATATTAAATTTCTACGTAATTTCAATGAAGAAATTCAGAACAAAGATACAAAGAAAAGCAATAAAGAAATATTACTTGGGATCCTCTTTCAAATTGAAAAGATCGAATTTATTGCATAAACGAGAGAGTTAAACACCTCCAAGTTAATCGACCGAAAGTTCATTATTATTTCAATTCAAATATACTTTACACAACATATACTGCGACTTGCAATTCATTCAACCTCGATTAATTCATTTCACTTTAATTTCAATATAATTTCTGCTCGTGAAGATCGTTCGTAAAATTTGTCGCGCGAAACAAACGAGATACAATCGAGTATCTTTCGAACACAAACGGGTCTGAAATAAATCTACCTGGATCTATCCGTAATCATCTGCGATCCAGTTTAATTTGCAGACGCACGTACATATGTAGACTTTCGTGACTGATCGTAGATACGATCTGGAGAATTATCGGCATCGATTCCCCCCGTCATTCGTCCGCTTTGAACGAATTACCAATGAATGGGATGACAATCGAGGATTACGGGAATTAACCTGTTCCTGGTCTATCTGTTAATTAACGATGATCGTAATTCTGCCGTTTCATGCAAGATAACATCGTTTTACTGAACTAGCAATCATTTGCATTGTTTCCGTGTATTCAGCCTACGATTCGAATCAGCTCTGTTAGCATATCCGTTGGCTGATCTGTTAGCATAGTTTTGCACGTAATCGGGACTGTCTCTGAGCTGTCACGATTTTTCTTTGTAACCGTTTCAGGATGTTACACTGTTAGCGTAATGTTACGATGCAGGATTCTTCCATAATTCGATATATTTTCTTTTCACTGTTGTTGTTGATTCTTTTAATATATTTAAGAAAGTAAGTTTTCCCAATCATATACTTCGCTGTGTATTTCGTTGTATTAAAAATATTAGAAATTTATTCCTTCGTATCTAATTTGTAACCTCAGATGTGTGTTATCGTATAAAATTCGTATCGTATAAAGCTCGATATTGCACTGCGTTAAAAAAAAAAAAAAAACGCAAAATAATTAGAAATGTGACGTAAAACGAGTAAATTTTCAATAAATATTTATTTATTACTTTTATTACTTCTGTTGCTATTATTATTCCCAAAATTAATTTCTATTGTTATTATTATTTCAAATAATAAATTTTCGATAAATTTTATTTATTACTTCTGTTACTTCTGTCATTATTATTTTATTTTACTCGTTATTACTTTGGCAACAAACTTTTCGATGCAACATTTAATAATTCGTCTCCCTTCTGTACGTTTATACACAGTTTCGTAAATATTTAACCTGGAAGATTTCTTTCGAATTCCTAGATTTTTCCCCTGGTTTGTCATTGTCTGTTATTTCTGTTCTTCGAATTTTTTCCCGTTTCGTCCAATTTTCTCTTACAATTCTACCTAAAGTGTAACTCGAACACGTGTTTGCCGAATTTAGCGTTAATTTAGAGAAGAAAACAAGAACCACATTCGGACTATTCCGATTGTTAAGACTCTCGCGACGTTCTCACAATGAGAGGGAACTTTTTTCGTCGAGGAAAGACATCAGGGACCAGGGAGTTTCTACATCCGTTTCCCGTCCCGCGGTAGATGGGGCGTGCCGCGGTGAAACGGGACATTCGACGGAAAGGTGGAAAATGCAGCGGAGTTCGTGAACTCGGATAATGTATAGGGTCTCGGTGTGAAAGTAATGGAAGTTTCTCCGATACATAAAACAGCGAAAAACGGGGAAATACTCTGTGTCGATGATACATCGCGCGTCAAAAATATCGTCCCTGCAAAAAGTTCATGAATCAACGGCGATACCCTAGACTTTATTTCAGAAACGAGGTTACATTGTCAGCGGTGCGCCAGTTTTTCTTCCTCCTTTTTTTTTTTTTTTTTTTGTTTTCTTTTTTATTTAACTTTGAAAATTTTTGCGCAACTCAAAAATATTCACGCGGAAGTTCTTCAGCGAGAGTTTCCTCTCTCATAATTGTGTCGGTCAAGCTCGAAAGGAATCTGAAGAGAATCGACTGTGTTCATTTTGCAGAGGTGACAAAACTATATTTAAGTTTAGACACAATATAATAATAATAATTTGTCAGTGCCTCTCCGCTTTCTATATATTTTTTACAAACGTTCTAAATATACCAAAATCTTTGTAAAATCGTTCTCTCGTTTTAGTACCTCGATGTCAGGATCTGCCATCATTGTGACTCTCTTTGCTGTCCACCTCTCGGACAGCGTTAATTTAATCAACCGTCCGTAACACACGCATGAAAGGCAACACGTACGAGCCAATCACCGAACTAACGATATTATCGAAAAATAATTAGTTCGCGCGAACGACTTTCTCACGGCTGGCCACCTGGCCGGTCGTCACTCACATTCTCATTAGCAAATTTTCACGAGGCTGGCCACTAATTAGCACACCTGTGTCTTCAACCCAAAAGTTGAGACAGATCTTGAGGCAGACTGTGAAACGTGCTTGATGATTTTCGAAAGATTTGTTTAATTCGTTCTCCCTCTCTCCGATCTTTCACTTTTTTGTGTTGAGTTTGCTGCGTTTCACGCCAGTGGATGAAATTGAGACACCTTGTATTTTATGTATTTAAAAATATGTTAAAGTTCCAAGTTTCTTTGCTTTTTTCACAAGCTCCTGGACTTTTTAATACAATAATTTAAGGCAATAATCTTAGAATATTGATAATATTATGCCACTCTTCTTATTTGTATACTGTATATATACATTGTTTTATAACATTTTATATATATTTGTGAATTTTGTGTACTTAAAGGAGTAGAACGTATGTTAACAAAGTCCTAAGTTCTTTTGTATTTTACATAAGCTTCTAGGCCATTTAATAAGAATTTTGTCAATATTACAGTACTTTTTTTTTACTTACTTAATTACTCTCTTTTCTGTCAAACAAATTTACCAATATTGTAATATCACGAGCGACAAATTGTTAAATTTGCATCTCATAATTTCATTGAAAAGTAGACACTTGCGGAATGATTGCATGAAATTTTTACAATTTTGTACTATTATGTTACGTGAATTATGTTAAATCCTTTCATGAACAGGGGAATCGATACATTTCCGAATCATCGAATAACTTAATAAAAAAAAAAGAAAAAAAAGAAAGAAGAAAAACATGAATTTATAATCCACTTGCGGATCTCTGGACGAGAAATTCCAGTCCCAGCGAGTCGATAAACTGAATGGTAAAGGAGGTAACAAATCGGACGGGCCATCCAATATCCTTCATTAAACAAGGAGGACAGCGAGGAGATGGAACACCCTCGAGGAGCGGAAAATTTCGCATGCACGGCTGACAGTGGGTGTGCAAGCACTCGTCACGCGACGTGGAAACGTGCCTTCAGCTTTTCTTGCGACGCTGTCGTCCTCTCGAACGGCGAATACAGGATGAACGAGCCACCACGCCGACAGGGACGTTAATCGTTTCGGCAAACTGCTCGACGCGGTTGTTACAGGCGGACCATCGTCGAAGCAAGGGGCGTTGCATCGCCCGAAGACGACGATAATCTCGCTCAAAATTCGCCAACGTCGACGGCCATTAAGTACGTTCGAGTTTGCGAGGGCGGCCTCTTTATCCACGAAACGTTCGGAGGAACGAGGGCGAACGCCGGGAATGAGGAAGCTAGGGATGATAGGAGCCGAGGCATGCTGGCCAAGTGCCAAACAACCTTCGACGACGGTATTCGACCGGATGATAAAATGCGTCTGTCATAAACTTTCGTCTTTTTGATAGGTAGAGTACTGTCTATGAGTCATTGGTTAGAACACGTTGAAAGGAATGCTGCGACAAATTGGTAATTTTAATAAAACCAGCACAGAGGCAATAAAAAACAAAAAAGGAAAGAAACTGGATAGACTGCTTCACGAACAATCGTGCAATAAATTTGTGATCAACTAATATTGTTGTATCGTAGGTCGTTGTTAAGTTATAACAAGCTGTAGTTGTAGTTGTTGTATCTTTAGTTTAATTATGCTAGATGGCCTGTAATGTTTGCATGCATGTATTGATGAAGTTGTTGAAAAAGAAATTTATTTGAGTTCTAATCGTATGTATTAGTTGTCAATCTGTGTTCATTATTACCTTGTTTAATTAACTATCGTTCAATCACCAGTGTTGTTATTAAACAGATATTATTTATATTTAATCTCTACAACATTTACGTTGATAAATTTTTACTTGGATTACATTAATTTTCATGAAATAGAGTGAGTAATAGAAAATGTAATGCTGCAATTTTCTTACATAATCTTAATATTTAATCTTGTACACGGTATAATATACTGAAAGTATGAACATTTCCCTCTCTCAGAACAGGGAAAACATTTCATTGAAATATATGGAAATTAGAAATTCTTAAGTTACTCGAGCCTTTGAGTTTGTACTAGAATATTTTGCAGATAATTTCATAATCAATAGTAAAAGAGATTCGAATAGGGTAACATATTATAATATAAATATATTAAGTAACTGCATATAATATAAATGCATCAATTATGTTTGAAGATGGACGCATTCTTGATTCGTTCCACGCTCCTCGTCAAACTTTTAGACCTTTGGCAATTTTAAGCAGCCAAAGGATAACATTATTTTATAATTCACAAAAAGAATTTCAGAGAGGATCAAAGATGTATTTCTACTTGAAAGGAACAAATCTTTTTCTCACTTCTCTTAAATAATAACCAATGACGTTTTATAACAACAGAGAAAGTTCAAGTATAAATAATTTCGTTTAAACTGAATCTGATTGTAAGCTGTAATTCTTGTAAGTTCAGACGAAGTTCGTCGAAATTTCAGTTTAATCCAAGATGAACTTAGACCGGATTAAGTTCAATCTTAAGATGTACCGAGACTGTTGGCCACGGATAGAATTTTTCACTAGAGAGTGTATTACGTTCCTCTCGAAAACTGAACTCTAAAACGTAGCAATTTTGTCGCACTTTCAATTTATTTTTGCTTCAGGAACACTACTGTTTCGCAAAACTCATCGCCTCGACACACTTTCGAGAATCGTTTCTCTCGCGGACCAGGACCAATCACTCTGAATACACGCGAGATAGAAATTGTTCCATCGTAATCAATAAATTTCTCCTTAAATGTCCGGACTTTCCCGAGCGATTCTCACGTAATTCTTGCATTTGTCGCTGAACAGTGCGAAAAATAAACAATCGAACTTATTAGAAAACAGTGGGACAACATTTTGGAACCACCAACGTATCATAATTGGCGCTTTGTAAATTATTTCATTATAAAATGATCTACTAAGTATTAAGACAGATATAACAGATATTAACTAGATACTAATATTAATTAAGATACTAATATTAATACTGAACTTCAGAAAGCTAGCAATTAAGATACTAATATTAATACTGAACTTCAGAAAGCTACTAATATTAAGATACTAATATTAATACTGAACTTCAGGAAGCTAGCAAAAACTAGTCCAATAAAATAAGATCGACGAAAGATTCCAATTGTTATTGTAACAATAATACCAGCAAAGTAACGATCCCAAAGTTTCAAATTTTTAATTTTAGAAACTTCTCTCTTTCCCTGTGGAAAATCCAATACATGCATAATATATAAGATGGGCAAAACACGGTGTGCATAAATATTCAACAGGTATATGCTTTTGGATTCTGTTGTTTCATTCGTCTTGATAAAAATACAAATTCGCATAAATATTCGCGGTCTAATTATTGGCAACTATAATGCAACTGGCACGACCCAACTTTCTTCGCTCGGTTTTCTTCGATAGCTGGAACGAATTTGTAATGTAAAATTAGGATACTGCGGAGGAGGGAGGGGGGGGGAGAGGTAACGATGAGTTCGCACGGAGAATCTGCTCGAATTATTTGCACGTATTATTTCTGGCTCTTCCTGCGAATGGACCCGTAGCTTTTTCATACATAAATCACGCTTTAACGAATAGAACGAAGCGAAAAAGGTTCTCAGCAACTTGGTTTCCGCTTTCTCGTCCCTTTGGTCGTGGAATTTTAGTATCTCGCGAAGAATTAAACGCAGATAGGATGAATAACTACGCTGCAAGAAGTGCTTTCTTCCTTTGACTCTTTTTCTCCTTTTTTAACTCAAGGGATGACAGTGATGAATAAGTAAACACGTGGGAAGATATTTTTGTTAGAAACTATGTGTATCACTATAAGAATTTATATATGCAACTTTTATTCGAACAATTGACAATCATAAATAAAATAAATGCACGTGTTAAACGTTATATTTTCGTTGAATTGCTAAATAGGGTTTCTCGTCCACCTGTTTCTTTTTTTTTTTTAATAAAACATCAAAATATAAGAAAAAACTGATAGTATTAATTTTTAAATCAAATTTAAGTTCAAATAGAGTCATTTCATTACGTTTTAAAAATCATTTCTTTCAAGTGTTGAGCGCTATATATAATTAAAAGAAAATTACAGATTTTTTAAGTAATG
Organism: Frieseomelitta varia; assembly: GCF_011392965.1. Lineage (NCBI taxonomy): Eukaryota > Metazoa > Arthropoda > Insecta > Hymenoptera > Apidae > Frieseomelitta > Frieseomelitta varia. The sequence goes on from NW_025110397.1 coordinate 6,705, forward strand.
ATTCTATATAATTAAAAGAAATTACAGATTCTTTTAGTAATGACTCTCCGCTCTTAATTTCACGAAATGTCAGAAGTTTGAAAACTGAAGCACGAGCATCTCAATACGTATGTTCAGTTTCGTAAAACCACAGAATTTGGAGTCAAAAGAATTTCAGAGTCCAAAGTTCGTCGCGCAGAGAATCGTGTAAAAATTAAGCAAAAAATTTGACTTTCGTAGCTATACACCATAAATTGAAACAAGACAGAATTGAAATATCAATTAAGAAAATTTAGTCCGTTTGAAAAATAAATAAACGAATGTAACTGTACCGAATTATGGAGACTTAAAGGGACACGATTGAAACGTATGACTGATTAACAAGAAATTGCACGAACGACGTGTTAAACAACGTGAATCGAATCACTGATCAAGAGCGATATAATTACTACAAGCAATACGACACGTAATTGATTTGAAAAATTGGACAAAGGGCAAATTGAATAATGTAAATCGAATTTCATGAAATTAATTGGAGAAGGTACGATTGATCTAAAAAAAAAAAAAGGAAGATAATGCGCAATCGTCGACTGAACGATCCGAATGGAATCACTGATTTCAAAGAAATGCGCATTGAGCTACGTCGAATGACAATAAAACAAATTACCGATCTATGAAAAACGATTGTCTCGATTTTCTCTAAGAAAAAAAAGAAAAGAAAGAAAGAAAGTTCAACGAACAAGCGAGGCAAATCGACGAGCAATCCAACTAAATGACCCGAGTAAATGACCCGAGAGATAAAGGACAATAAAGGGGGGTAAATAAGGAGTACATGAATCCCTTGTCTCTAATTTATTCGAAACCGCGTGCAACGTATTTATCAGCGGGAAAACTAGGTGAACCACGCGGTTATCCACGGTCACCGGCATTAGTCTTTTAGCTTAACACACGAAGGACCAATTCAACAAGAACGCATCCTTTTTAGTCGAGCGTGGAGTAAGATCCCGGCGAGTAGCCGAGTTTAGCCGCAGCCATTCCGTTTCGCACGCTAAATATTCATGATACGAGGCCGCGTATCTTGGCCATTGTTCTAGGCTCTGTGGAGTGGAAATACGGCAAAGCCCACAGCTGGCTCTCGTCGCAACCCCTTGGCCGTCTCTTCGTTTCTTCCTGCGGAACGCTTCATTTCTATCATCCTATTATTCCTAATCCCCCGTTTCCACGCAAAACACGCGTCCCAACGAGCCGGTTTCCTTAACCGTGCGTTGATACTCGAGGCGTCCATCAAGATCGCGAAACTAGGAGTCTCTTTCGCTGGAAACTAGGAGTCGAGGAAAATTCAAAACGGCACAATATACAGGGTGTCCGTAAAGTCTCTTTACAATTTTAAAAATTTATTACGAGGGCAATTGATGAGATGTCTTCGTCAGATTTGTTCTATGTTCTACTCAGTAATTATCAAGGTTTTCATTACATTACATTTCAGGTACTCCGTTGATGAATGATAAATGTATACTGTTAAACGAACCCCTTAGAAAATGGCTACTCCTCAAGAGAAAGCACAGCGTGTATCACGGTTTACTGAAACTAAATCGGATCTGCAGACTCAGCGAAATTTCAGAACTAGGTACGGAAGAGATCCACCGTCACGTCAATTCGTGCATGACATAAAAAATTTATGGAGACAGGGACTGTGTCCGATAAAGTGAGGAGTGGACGAACCAAGAACATCTGAGGAAAACATCGATCGTGTAAGAAATCGAGTACCGTCTTGACGTGCTTCGTGCAACTAATGGTGCCAACTATGAAGCGAAAAAAAAATTTAAATATAACGTCTCATTTTGTGATAATTTCCACTTATCTGTCGTTTCATTTGCCTTTGTAGTAAATTTTTGAAATTGTAAAGACACTTTATAGACACCCTGTACACCCTGTGATTAAGAACGTCACACGTCGATCTATCTTTCAAAGTTCAAAGTTCTCGTCAGCTAGGAAACAAAAGCTGTGGCACACGAGACACACAATGGTACTTACGAGCAAGAAGCTCCCCGGACAGGGTGATAATGAAACTTTGCCCAATTAATTGCCCAACACAGGTTTATGTACCTCGGGCACATACTCATCTCTGTAGTGGGAATGTAAACAACCGGCGCGGTTACATAATCGATTATGAAAGCTTGTTTGCTTAACACCGTCTAAATTACGAAACAGTCCCAGGAATAACAATGGCCGTTACCTACACCTGTCCAACGAGCACTCGAAGCTGCTGGTCGAGAGTAAAGCGGACAAATATTTGAGATAAATCGGCAAGATCGTTCCGTCGACACAGTGTAACCGATTCTGTTTTTTCCGCGTGCGTGTGTATGTGTGTACACACTCGACCGAACGTTTACAATTACGATAATTAATGGTTTACTGAGTATGTGCACACTTGCGTGCGCAGATTCATACATTAGTTAGCCATAATGTAATCTCGATCGCTCGACGATATCGCTCGATATTAATACGTACGCTATAACGATACACTGTCAGATTCATTCGTGTGAAAATGTTGTTTCTTCCGCGTTTGAATCGATCAACTACACTGAAAAAGAAGAAATCTGTTATACTCTGTGTTGAAAGGATTTGCATTGTCAAAGTATGAAGACTGTCGAAAATATTCGTCATTATGTCGTCGCAAGAGTTTCTTTCTTTAAATTATCATTGTATTGTAAACGTCATTGGATACATATATTTGAAGAATGTCGGAGGTATCTTCCATTTTTTTTTTAATTATTTAAAACAGACTGCACGAGATTGAACAAAATTAAACTAAAATGAACTGAACATAAAATTGATAAAGTCACCAGTTAAATGAATCCACGTTTATGTTAAATGAATCAAATCTGTATTTCTTCGGTCTCAATGGAAGCGATCGATTCAACAACACCGTAACAACAAAGTATATCACACCCGAATATCAACAAGCGTAATCAGAAGTACATTTGCTCATATTACGACGTATCTTGCTTTCGAAATGAGTAATGCACTGAATGCAAGGCAGATTGCATCGCGAAAGTCACAAAAATTACATTCACCACGTCACTGGGAAGATTGATTGAAACGAAAGTACACGCGGTATTCAATTTAAATTCATCGTACGTGCAATTAACGACTCACGCGAGTGGAAGCGGAGAAGAGACGTGTCGTAAATCGGAGCGGGACGCGTATGGTGTGGACTCTAACGTGAACAGGCTGTATGATTGATCGTAAAGTCCGTGGGATCGATTTAATGTCTTGGGCGATCGTGAAACCGCACGTTTGGGACCGATTCTTTTCTCCACGCTCGTTGACACGCTGGCTGAGAAAAAGATGAAGCTTCTGGTACGAGCGAGTGAACCAATAACGTAAATTGTTCTTCGTCGTGCGATTGAAACAATAATTATTCAATCAAAACGACAATTTATTAAAACAACAATGAATTGAGACGATCAGAAGAGGGGAATTTAATTTAATTTTAGATTAAAACAGTGACAGTAATTTATCGTAATATCGTTATTAATTTCTTTAAATTTCAGCAATTATGCAATTTAAGTATGCGGAGAGCATTATTGAATTAATGAAATTAATTATTTATAGAAAATCTATTTGGCCAATTGTTCCGATCAGGTTAGATTAAATGTTCCTGTTTGTTATTTGTACGTTTTCTAAATATTAACAGTAAGAAAGAATTCGTGCAAACCATGGCTACTGTTTCAATTATTGCTCTTCATTGTATGTACGAATTTCTTCTTCTTTAATGTGATTGACAAGTAGTAAATTTAATTAAATGAATTTTATATTATTCACAATATATATTAACTTAATCAATGAATTAAATAAATAAAAGAAATTGAAGTGAATTAGTTAAAATTCAAACTTCATTAATTCATTAACAAACAGTGGCGACGACTAAATAATAATAATAAGAATCGGTGTCGAATATAATTCGTTTCCTCGAAGAAGGGAGGCAACTTATTTTCAAGAACTTTGAACCTGCATCCAAGCGTTCTCGGCCCGCAAACATCAAAAATCCATATTGCAAATGAATTTCAAACTTCCTCAGCTACCGAGCCGTCGTTATTTTTTTCCGCCGTTCTTCGAACATAATCAAGCGTTTTAATTAAAAAAAATTGGCCCGCGCTCAAGTTGCCCCTTTTATAATCGGAATTTTACCGCGTTTCATAACGTGTCGGGTGCCGGTGATTTAAAAGCGCACGAAAGTCGATAAAAAATTCAGTTACGCTTTTTATTTGCCTAAACGGATGAAACTTTCGCGACCGCACCGCGGTGAATGTTCCCATCGTAACGGCAAACGATCGTATAAACTTGCTGCCTGGCCCGATACGAAACTATTACTTTGGTTCTCAACGAGACTTTTCTTCCTTCTTTTTCCCTCCCTTTTTTTTTTTTTTTTTAGCTTCCTTTCGCCCTTTTTTCGAATATCGTCGAGGCTTTGCGTTTTGTGTGACAAAAAAATTTGCGCTATAATGTACTGAAATATACTTTAGCATACATAATTTATAAATGAACGTGTAACTGAAGATACGTATAATTAATGAAACTAAAACTATTCGTACACATGTATGAAATGTATGGACATACATATTATACACGTAATATATGAAATGTATAGTATGTACGTACTTACATACACTGTACTTTATATATAAAATTTTATATATAAAATTATGCATGCTATATAATTTTATACATAAAATTATACATACTATATATTATATAACTTTATACATTAAATTATACATACAAGAACAGTCAATCTCTTACCCGACGATTTTTTTTTCAATTATTTTCCTAATTTTCATTTCCTTTTTTTAGGTATTGTAACTTATTGCACTGTTAGAAAATATTGGAACATGGTGCAATTTTTGTATCCATTCAGTCTTCAATTTAAAGAGGTGAAATTTAAAATTGGAATACAAATTCCCACTTTAGAAAACGAAGTAAACCTTCGTGCCTTCTTATCGCGTGTCGCGATAAATTAATTTCACAACCCACTTCCCATCCCGGAGAAAATCATTTTCACACAGTATAGACTAAAATTGGACACAAATTGGTGAATGTTTAAATTCGTTCGAGCTTCTCACGAAATGCCAGTGAAAAAACCACGACCTTGTGTGGTCTAGTCACAAGTATACATCGTATTGTCAGTATGCGTGCGTTGGGAAGAGCGTTTGGCCCGGTTTTCAACGCGACGCCACCGGCGAAACTCAGAGATTCCGGAAACAGCCACGACGCGGCGTCGAGGTTAACGCAGAAGCCGGTGACGAATCGGCGGAAGTGAAAACACGAACGGACGGATAGAGACAGATGGAGAAAAGCGCGAAGTTACTTTAGGTAAATCACACGGAATAGCTGCGCGGATTCTGCCGCAATAAGGAGAGTCTCTGGCTGGAGATAAATGGGTAAAAAAGGCTTGAGATTGCCGTGTAATGCGTGAGGAGTTTGCTGGAACGAAATTCATGATTCGGGACAGTGATGTGGAAAAACAGGCGGTGGTATAAATCGTGTACGCTGGCGTTCACGAGTAATTGAATTTTATTTTATCTCATTTCGCTTTGATATGCGGTATCTGTGTACTATTATCTATAAATATTCAGACATTTGGGGTGGTTCGATTCAAACGACGATATTTTTTTTACTTTTGTATTTTCGAATTTGTCGTTATCGTCGATAATATTTAAATTGACGAATGAAATACTCAAATTTATAAGTCTGAATAATAATTCTAATAATATTCCATTAATTCTATTAGTTACTGCGGCAACATTCTAGCAGACAATTGTTCTAATAATTCTATCATTTCTAAATAATTCTTAAATATTCAGAATTCCTCTAGTAACTTTCTCGACGTTTTATCGCATTAACTATTCCAATGATTCCAACAATCCCATCACCTGTATATAATTTTTAAATATTCAAATATTTACTGAGAAAATGGAAATACTCAACGTTTCCTTAATTATTTCATAATATTCTTTCGCATTCTCTACTAATTACAATGATTAATTAACAGGATCTTAACGACTCTCATTAATTACTCTACTAATTATAACGGCCCTGTTAATATTCCAAAACATTCAAATTAACAAATAAATGTCTATTTCCCCCCGAGTAGTTTCAAAAATCCCACTATTCCTAAATAATCCTTAAATGTCCAAAATAACCAGCAAACCGTTCGATATCATTCCGCTGCATAATAATAATAATAATAATAATCCCGACGGTACCCCATTAATCACATTAATAACTTTAACAGCATTATTCTAATCACTGAGCGATGCTTAAACACCGAAATATTCAAGATCCCTTGCACCTTGCCTGCACTTCCTGCTCCCCTAACCTACTCCCCAAAGGTGTAAGCTTCGCGTATGAATGATTAACGAAGCGTACGACGTATTAGACACTTAGGTCGCAATCCCCACCGACATCTATACCCTTCGTTGCAAAGGACCCATCCCTGTTGAGCGCGGGAGCACGTTTAATCCGTTAGCCGAACGAAGACGCGGCCGAGGGAACGAAGCCATTTAAACGCGGCGGTAAAGAGAGTATAACGAAAACGCGAACGGCACGCGGAAAAGGAAAGGTACACGGATGTTATCGCGCGTCGGGGAAGCGCTAAGTACACATGCTTGAATCGAACTTAATTCCGCGATACGATCTTAAACGAGTGCTGGGGCGCTATCAGGGCGCACGAGCGCGGGCGCGATAAAGGCGCAGACCCGAGAGAGAGAGAGAGAGAGAGAGAGAGAGAGAGCTGAGACCGTCTGCGAAGCGTTTAGACGGTGCCGGTTTAAAGCGACGCTGCGCAAAGAGAACGCGGAAGGTGAAACTCGATGAGAAAAGAAAAAAAAAAAAAAAAAAAGAAAAGAGGCGAAAGGGGTAAAAGAGCGTGGAAAGAGTGGAGGTGCAAGAGGAGAAAAAAAAATCGAGAGGGAGAGGGAAATACGTGTGAGCGCACACATATTGGCTCGTGTACAGGGTGTCTGATTTTTGCTACTGTGTATATACACTGTACACTGTAGCTGCCACGTTTGGGAGAGAATCACGCTGGCATTGACATTTTTTTACGTTAAGTGTGAAAACGATTGTATCATTTCAAAATTAATCCCGAAATATCAAACTGGGCGGTGTCTTTTCATAGATCCCTCATTTTCATCAGGATCGTCAGAACTGTTGGAACGATCAAGAGAATGTTGAGTAGTTTTGTTCGTTCAAGAATATATAGTCGAGCCGCCAGCGTTATTAACAAAATTAATTGTTAGAAAAATATCGAACATTATTGTTTACTGCATTAATAACATGTAACACGAGTAAAACAAGCATATGTATTTCATACATATGTACAAAATACATGACAAAATTGTAAAACACTCGCGCAGAAGTTCAAAATGAAAAAACAAAGGAATGCAGATTTTATGGATGCATAAACTCAAAGATGAATTTGAGCTGGACAAGATCACAAGACAAATGACACAAATGGCGCGTCTTGCAATTTATATATATTATTCGCGCATTATTAAATCACCTGCGTTTTCACCGCTGTAGTCGTCAGATTAAACTCTTACTTAACACCCTGTACATCGAGCAACGAGGAAAAAAGAGGTGAAAAATAAGAGAGAGATCCGGGCACCCACCCCGAAACAAGGGTAGAAGGAGAAAGAGAGAGAGAAAGAGGTGGAAAAAGGATTCAGGCCGATGAAGACGGGATGAAACATCGTTTCGACGGACGTTTGAATTTAGCCATGATTTTTCTGAACCAGTGGCCTGCAGTCTGTACTGGAACACACCATTCCCCTCCTCACCCCCTTTCGACCCCATCGAATTCCTCGCATGACCCAAAAAATCTGATTCATGCGTCCCTCCCCCTCCAACAACGTGCCCGCGACTCAACATTTACAGTGAGGTGAAATGCATTTCTTACTTTATTCGGAGGCACGCTGTCGTCCGATCGCGTTTCAAACGCCTCTCTTAATTTCATCACTGCTGCAGAGCGAAACAATGAACGCGTTCAGAGTCGAATCGCTCTCGCAGGAGATTACTGCCGCGAGATGCCGTACATTTCCTTGAAGAAATTTGAATTTCGGTTTGTCGAGTCGTTGGAAAATTGGAGATTTCCTCGTTCCCAGAAATGAAACTTGGAAGAAATTTGCAAACGTACGTCAAATTGTTTGTTAATTCGTGGAAATCTAGACCGTTGTAACGAAATGGTTATTGGAGAAATATATCGTATGATGCGGAAGTTACTCTGGTATTTTAATCATTAATAGCGTCGCAAATGACATTTAGTATACGTGGACGTAACATAATTGAGCTAAGTTACACAGTACGGGCCCCATAATTCCGTGGTCTTCGTTTTACAAAAACATACCAACTCGTACAACTTCTCTCGCAGCTGTTAAAACTATCAAGCTTGGCTTTGACGTGGACGAAACCGAAACTGAAATTGCTGAATAATACTAAACCGCGGAAACTATAGAAAATTGAAATAATATTAATTATATTAGCCACACTCTTGTACTAAATCATCAAAGAAAATCGTAGAACAGAAACAAAATATTTTTCTTAATTGGAACAACGATTCCCAATATTTTTCACATAAACTCTCACATAAGTCTCATCAAAACTTCACAGCTTTGTTTCTGTATCTTTATTTCAATTCCTTTTCTTTGTACGTTTTTCACCATTGCCAATATTATTTTCGCGTACCACACGTTGGAAACCACTAAACTAGAATCTTCAGTTCAAATCTACTCAATTTCATCATCATTAAAAGCACGCATCTTTCAATTTATTTTCCCATCGACTATCATTCCGTACGATATTTGAGATCGAATCGACATCGATACAGATCCGTTACACTTGCCATTTATTTTCCGTTTCTTGGTCCGTTCGTTCGAAGAAGCCCCCTCGAAACTCAAGCCAGCTGCAGCTAACGAACGTTCTTTAATTAACTGCAACTTCAACAGCCGAACCTGTTGTACACGTAACAGTTGAAAGACGAAGCAAGTCGCAGTTTCCGGATGATAAAGCAAAGTTGCCCACCCGCCCGATGTAGAACAAGATCTTTCTTGCTCGTGGTGAGCACCGCCACTCCGAAACTTGTACCTAGGTGGCACCGGTAGTTATAGTTCTTCTTTAAGGCGAGCGTCCATGCATGTCCAACGTTTCCGCCGCGGCCTGTATCCCCGTGAGATGCCAGACCGATATAAACCGAATTACAAGCCCATTGTGTTCTTGATTTAAGGTTGCACAACGGGTTCATAGGTCACGCTTGATTTATAGATCTTTCGCGACAAGAGAACACTGAGAAAAGGCTCGAGAAGTTTGGAGTGACTGGAGTACTTACCACGGTTGACTACGATTTTTCTCTCTCGCTGTATCGACCCGTACTCTCGTTTGAAAATTGTAGCTTGCAGTCATTTAATTAGGAGATTATTACGTAACTAGTTTTCGTAACAGTATAGACAACTGCGCGAAATTTATTATATAAATATTTGTTATATAAATAACTGAAATTTACTATGTAATAAAAATATTTATATAATATTATATTTATATAATAAAAATATTTATATTATATTTATATTATAATTATTTAAAAAAATATCTAAATTATATTTATATAATATTATATACTAAAAATATTTATATTATATTTATATCATAATTATTTAAAAAAATATTTAAATTATATTTATATAATATTATATAATAAAAATATTTCTTTTTTATATAAATATTTATTATACAAATAACTGAAATTTATTACATAAATATTTATTATATAGATAACTCTATAGTATAATATTTATATTAATAACTACATAATATAAATAACTGAAATTTATTATATAACATTTATTATATAAACTTATTATATAAATAACTTCGAACGATGCCAATTGGTTTTTTATTTTGTCGGAGATAAAAATTCATTTAATTTCATGAAATCACATGAAAAAAAATATTTCTATGCGTTATTCCTTTTTCTTTTTATTTCTTTTTATATTATTCACCGTCGTATCAACCACTTGCGTGGATTATTGGCAACTTGGAACTAAACTTTACAATTTATTGTAAAGGCTGGGCTGTCTTAGGAAGAGTATTAATTTTAGAACCGCTTCTTTATCCTTTAGGTTGTCAGTCAAGCAAAGACTTATGTTTAATGGATGTCTATTCGCGGTGCATTTTCTGCATTTTCTGGGTAATAACATGTTCCACTTGTTATTCTTGAAATATCTTAAAGAAGTAATTTTAAAACAATCTTCCCCCTTCCGTTTTTAGATGCGAAAATTCTCAATGAAATTGTCAAGTTCTTGTTAAAAAATAATTGGGTGCTATTTCGTTTCTGGGAAAGTGTAATTACATCGCAAGATCATCGTGTTGTGTTGCAAAATTCTTTGATCAAAATTGACAGCTGCGAAAATTCGAGAAATCCCGACTTTGATGTTCAAAGTTCTCCAAAAAATGTTGCAAAAAATATCAGGTCCGGTTGTATCCTTGGTCGTGTAACTCGATTGTAAAATCATCGATATTGTTGTGAAACGGAGCTCCCTTTTCGAAATTCCAATTCGCAAAAAAACGCGGATCGGCCCAAATACACGGTGGACGCGATAACGATGTAACAGATCGAACGAACAGTTTCGCGAGTTAGAGTAATCCGTAGTTGGCGTCCGTTTCCCTCCCACCGCCTGGTGTCAACGACAATGCATGTAGTCACGCGCCTGCGTAAGAATAATACCGCGAGCCAAGGTTCCGCGGTTCGACCGCTGTAAATTCAATTACAGTTGAGTTCGTGCCAGAATTTGAATTGCGCAGCCCTGTTTTAAACCATGCCCTGGACACACAGGGCTTTCACAGCGAAATATTACGTTCTTTGGTACGGTTAACCCGGTTATTTATTACCTGCAGAATGGAATATTGTATTGCACGAGGATTGCACGTCTGGTGTCGTGGCTATCCTCGCTGGAAACTCAGGTACCGTTCGGCGAACAATATCGCTGGTTTTCCATTCGATACGTTTCGAAAATTGGCTCGTTTAATTCCAGATTGCGCGACAATTGATTATTTATTGCTCGACGATTAAAGTGCAAAATTCAAAGTGCAAGAACAATAAGTGTTTTTACGCATCTGTTTGTAACGAGCTTTGAAATTCCTCTAGATCCCCTATAAATTTATTCAAATTCGCCCAAGGAGAGTTATTCTTGACCAAGAATATGTTTGTAAATTATAAATAAATTTTTTTCTATAATAAATTTTTGTAATTTATTATCTATTTGTAAATTGTACGTACATTTTTTTGATTGATTTCAAACCTTATCATTTTATAAATAAATATGATAAAAGATGAAAATAAGATAGAAATGTAATAAACTTGCACGAATTCTTTTTATCGTTAGAATTATTCTTATAGAATGATTATGAGGAGAAAAATTTATAGAAATTCTAGAAATTAAAGTAACTAGAAACAGAAAAATGCTTGTAATACAATAAAGAATACGCGCTTTGATTGATTGAATTGTTATTTTAATCCTGAAACGTTCATTTCAAATTAAATTGCCCAAATGTAACCATCTATAACTCAACGATCTTGAACTTGACGATCAAACTACATTTGACAATGTGAAACTTTAAAGCTGAATTATTTTCCTTTGCGACGTGTAATAAAGTGCTCCTTTGCATCATACGCGTTTCAGTTATTTTGACTACAATACATCTTCAAAGCTACGAGCAATAAATTCTCACGTAACGGTCCACTTGCAAAATCTGCATACTAAACTCTAGTCTTTGAATGCAACTTCGATGCAACAGCAAACTGAACGATCTCGAAACGTTAACAGATCTCCAGATTTCGATAGATGTTTGAGAAATTTAAAGAATTCTCACCCAACGCGAAGTATGCTAAACAATTGCGCAATGGATAGGAGTCAGTGTCGAGTGAATGAAGTGGCGAATAAGAGTTCTTTAGAATGTCAAAGTGGAAATTGTGTCAGAAAGCGAGAGAAATAGAGAGGGAGAGAGCTACAAAGAACTACAAAGACTGCAGGGGGCAAAGATTTCAGGTGAAAAGTCTTATACAGAGTTACAAAGAGACGGGGAGCAAAGAGTTAAAAGTGTTGTGCTCCATTTGCGCATATTTTCAAAGTATCACAAGGTATGTGCCTTATATGGTTTTCGCGATAGCGTGACACATGGAAGAAATTTTTCCATATAATCTAAATTGTGAAGATTGTTTGAAAGCGAAAAGAAAATAATTTTATAATTATAGTAATAAACAAATTAATATATATACATGTTATATTAACTAATTAATTAATACTATCAAGGCTGAAATTATACGTAAAACATTTGTTATAAAATATGGAAAAAACGTTTCAAGCAAAAGTTGTATGATAAAGAAATTAATTGTCACATTGAACAATTCTCTTGATATCATACAACTTTTATTTGAAGTATTTTTTCACACAAAGAATTAGTGTCAGATGGCTCACCCAGTGTATTAATATATTTTTTACAATATCCACATAGAAATTTCCCCAGTCTATTATTTTACCAAGAAATATGAGTTGAGGCGGTATCGAAAGTCTCATTTTTCGTAAGTACCTCTCTCTATGCTTGCGATATCGCCTTATCTTGAATGCCAAAATATGTAACACATGTACATATGTGCGCATATACTCTGCAAAGTGATGTTAATACTTGCATATCATATCCTACGGGCCATCAAGACATTTCAAGATACGATAAACGTTCCATTCATGCGCAGCAAAGTGTCTAATCTCGTAAGCTAAATCCTATATCCCCTTAACGTTGCTGGATATCGAAACGATTGAGCGGTTTATCAAGGAAAATTCCAGTTGATCGATCGACTTATTAATCGAATCACATCTCAACCAGAAACGTCTATTACATAGTAACAAAATTGGAAGAACCGATAATTTTCGTTCCTGAAAACATGAGTATGACATGACACCATTTTTATTTTTCGTGGAGAGCGAATTTTTATAACGAGTTCTCCTTTTGTCGAGCTTTTCAATTTTTTAAGTTGTTGCAGCATGTAACAGTAGTTAATATTTTTTAATTTTTAAATATATACAATGACGAATAGAGAGAATTTTTTAGTACAACAGGAATTGATGATATATCATTCCAAAATAGAAAAAGTAACTAATTTTTAATATCATATAGACGAACATTTCCTTTGTCCATTAATATCTTTATGTACTAAAATTCTTAGGCAAACTCGAAGTGTCATAAAAAAATAGATGTAATTTTGGTCAGCCGACTAAAGGAAACACTCCACCGTTAGGCGTCTCGTTATTTCCACCATGCTAAACTCCAGACACGATGGCTCTTTTTGTCAGGAGAGTGTGCCTAGGGACTTTAGCGCCGCGTAGCGAAGAAACATGCTCGCAGGTTGTTGGACTCAAAGTGTCTGGGAATCTTTTCAGTTTTTTGTATTACATTTGTATAGCTACATATGAATGTGTGCGTGTGTATGTGAATAGATGGGAATAGTCTACGTAGTCTTCATATAGGATGGACATTTAAAGGTCCATAGAAAACTCCAGACGAGCCGACCATCTTGAAAGTGACACCTCGTAAAATAGTAATGGGAAATTTAAAAAGTTGATATTTATTATGGAAATATCTGTATCATCGATGTATTAGGAATATCTGTATCGTTCGTATCGTATATTTGTATTATTTATTATTTACTCAGAATTTTCATTAAATTATTTTGTGAACTGTTTCATCAATTATTCAGGAAATAATTGAATTAATTTCTCTGTTTCACCGATTTAAAAATAAATAAATAAATGATTTCATTGAATTGATAGTCTCTTCATGTATAATAGTCAAAGGTTAGTAAATATACGTAACTAATATTACTATATTCCCTGGATATTCCCTGGATATTCCGACCGATTGAAACAAGAGCGAATCTCGTAAAATGTAGTAGTTGTAATAGCCTTGAAAGGGGATCGAGGCTCTCAAAGAGGATTCTACAAATCTGATTGCAACGTAGAGATCAGTAATCTGACAAATATAATTCCCATAATTTAAGTGGATAATACAGATTGCGAAACTCTTCAACAGGTGTATTAATTCCATGAACGAAACGCGAATTATTTTCAATTATATTCGCCTTGAGGTAATAAAGTTTGCAGCACCGAGCCCGGTACGAATTTATATAGGAATCTATATAAATATATTGAAATTTCATTGTCTCGGAAAACACGAAACGTGTATTCCACACTTTTCATTTATTTTCACGTGTAGTCACCCTGGCTGACTATCTAGTTTTCATTCAGTCTGGAATTTGCCAAGCTCAAGCACGCTTGACCAATTTTCAGAAATTAAATTTCATTCTTTTTACATTAATTGGAGTGTTCGCGTAATAGAAATTTTCTCAATTTTTCAGGAATTTTCTTTGCCTATTATTTTTCACTCAAACAGGAGGAATTCGATCGATGAAAATTTAGTTTGTCGGCCATTGCGTAATAAATTTCGTACTAATTATGAGAGTCTGTCCAAATTTATAGAGGAAAACTCATAAAAATTCTATTAAAATTCTTGGTGATCCAAACGAGTGATTTTGTGGCAATCAAACACTATCGTTGGTACTTTCTTAATTGCAAGTGCGTAAAAATTTATAGAAATATGAATCAACATTAACGAAGATCGAATGACGACTGACTTTACTAATACGCGAACGCGATTATTAAATTTCGTTTCAATTTTACCCGTAACTACGCGAGTTCATAGAAATTTGTAAAAATTAAATTCGAGCTGGATCAAGTGGCTAGTAACTAGATTACGATATCTGCGGTATGAAATTTTGTTCCAATCAGTCCACCAATTTATCTGTAATGTAACACAAACGTCTCTCGATATTACAACGATCAAAAAAAGAAAATATGAAACTGATTCATTGACAAAAGGTGAATAGATTGGAAAAAAAAAAAACAATTCTCGGCAACGGATTAAACGTGACACTTATTTCAAACTCGACATCAGCGAAATCAGCGACGCGATCGAAAATAAGACTTCGATCTAATTACCTGTCACGCTGCTGGCCACGCTCGATCCTCGTCGATTTTCATTCGTCGCGACGCGCACCGTCACTTGGACCGATCTTTGACACGTTCGTGCCGTCGCTCGTTAACGAGTTTTTCGGTCTGCTACGCCAACTCCGATTCATCCTTAACTCGTTAACGGCTACGTAGCCACGATCGACGATCGTAAATCTCGATATCTCGCAGCCGTTGGCCACCTTAATTATAAGGTACACCGCGGCGAGAGTTATATAGCGAAATTACGTGCAACTCTCGGGAGGATTCGTGGCTTATTGCCGCGACATTCGTTGCTCGCGTCTCTCTCTCTCTCTGTCTCTGTCTCTATTTCTCTTTGTCTCTCTTCCTCTCTCTTTTAACCGAGAGCAGAATGAAGTCTCGTCCTCTTGCTGCCAGTTTGTACCACGCTATTTGTCCACGGACTATAGTTCCGCCGCATCGACGTCTTCTCCTTACGGACAGCCAATTTGCAGGAAGATGAGCGAGAACAAATGAGTGGCCCGGCGCATACAGCGAGCTAGTATGTCGCAATTGAATTGCGTTCCGAGGTATTAGAGTTTCTATAAAAGGTTCTTATTGAAATTGTGTAACGAAGGTTGTTACCTTTTAAAGACAGTATGCCTCTCCGCTTCTCTGTTTGCTTAAATCTCACTTTTGTTTCGTTTCTCATTATTACGTCATATTATTGTTTCTATCTTTGCACGATAAAATTTGAAGGTTGGATTAGAAAAGGAAACTCTTGTTACTAAATATATTTCCTTTCGTGACGATACTTTTACTTGCATTAAAGCATGGTATATTATAATTATAATAAATATGTGAATAAATGTATATCAAAGTGGTATTAGGGTTTCTATAAAAGGAATGCTAATTTCTATGAAAATCCTACAATCTTTTAAAATTGAACCTACTATATTTTAAAGACACGTCTTTTTTCCCTCTGTGTGCTTAAATCTTCATTTCATTCCTTGTTATTATATTATACATTGGTATATTCATTTCTGTAACGATTAAATCTGAAAATTTGAATTGAAAAAGAAAGTTCCTGTTATTAAATATTTTCTGTAACAATATTTGCATTAAAGTGTATAATAATATATGATCCATCATTTTTTATACGAAGAATCATCGTTGACATTGGGCGATTTATTAAAAATTTGTCGCTGAATTAACCAATGACACTGAACTCTCGCTCGAAACTTTATTATTGGTCGAAAGAAATGAAGCTCCAACTTCTCTTTCCTCTATCGAGTCCCCTCAAAAGAACAATCAACCTGACAGCCTGATCTCTCTCCCCCAGTCCTCAATGCCAAAATCGAAGGGAAAACTGGTAACCAAAAGAGGACCCAAAGTCCAATGTCACAAAGACTCTAATTTCCATTGTCGCGGTTATTCCCTTTCAGCTTCGTCGCTGATGCTCTCTTTTATTCGAGACAAGCCAGGTCAGCGCCAGTGCTTCAGCATAAATTGGCAATTTAAAGAAAGACAGACAGAGAAAGAGAGAGAAAGAGAGAGAGAGAGAGTGAGACGAGTGGACAGAGACGAGCCAGCAAGGTTTCCGGGCTGCGAAAATAGTAGGATCTCTGGTGAGACGGCTCGTTTGATCGAGGATAACCGCGACTAACCACGGATTGGCGTGGCCGAATTACCTCGCTTGTGAGTCATGTCGCTTGCCCGGACAAACGGACATTAAAACGATCGATAAGCGTCTAGCACGACGGTTCTCTATAGCTCTTGGATCTTCCTTGGCCTAGAGTTGGCTGGATTAGCAGGCAAACGAAACCCGAATTCGCTCGGTGATCGACGACAGGCACGAGGTTTGCGATATGATTCAGGGATGACAGCTGAAGATCGAAATGAAACCGTACGAAGCGAAATACCGTTCGAGCGCATATACAGAAAGAAACACAGCGAGACAGTCGAGATTTTTACTTTCTGATACATTTTTCGATCCAATTGTCCAGGACGAACTGAAAATTAACAGATCCTCCTTCGACTTCTAATCGAAAAATTAAAATTTATTAAATTTAATAATTCTCCCAATTAAATATTGAATTAAATTTTACACTAAATACAAAAATTAATTGATATTAAAATTCGATGGGTTCTTATCGTCTCATAGAAGATTAAAATTTTAAATAATAATATAAATATGAGACAGTATATATTTCATTAATCCTTTCATTCCAGATTTCATTTACTCTCACATTCTTCAACGTCTTACGTAGCATTTGAACTATATTTTCAGTTCGGTCTATCTTATTTTTTTTCTTTTTAATTTTTCTCATTCTTCTTGTTTCTTGCGTTACAATTTTCCACGCTGATCACTGTGCTCGCGACCGTGTTTTACATATTGGTTCGTGTATATATATAAGTAGATAACTTTCGCCAGTGTTTCATCCAAGATCGAGAACTCTGCAGCAAGTTGAATTCGACGTTTAACCTCCAGTTTCTTTTTAATTCCAGAGCAAATTTGTCCCTTCCGTTCGATCGAGAAGGATCAAAAATTTAAGGAAGTTGGAGCTACGTGAAACGAATTCTCAATTCGTACACATAATTCATCATTCTCGATGTCAAGTTTCACGAGTACCGGCATAAAAAGAGGGGAAAATTTGATCGACTTCAAAGTCGAATTAGAGGTGAATTAAGACTCTATCGTTGTGCAGGTTGGTTAAATATTAAAGCCGAATAAAGTTTAAATTAGGTCCGCGGTTCCTGTTAAATCGGGATTTAGTGCAAGACTAAGTCCAGATTAGACGTGCCAAAGCCACGTTAAGTTAAGACTCAGTCGAACCCAGATCAGGTTTATCGCCGAAGATTTCGCTCTAGCGTCGTTCGTTATGTCATATTTATCACGCTCGTGATAATTTTGGCAAAAGTTGGCAAAGTCAATTCTGGATTTTTTAATATTGCTGAGCAAAAGGGACAGCATTCTTCGCGCTAATTTCTAACAAGATAATTTTATACGTTTCTGTCATTTGATTAATCGATCATTCCGTGCAAATAACAACGCAATGTAATATTTAAGTAAAATAATTCCATAGGACGCTGCTTAACAGGCTAATACTTTCTGTTAATAATTAATAATTCAACAAGCAAAATTTTCTTTCCAACTTCGACTCGCCACAAATTAGCAAACTTTGTTAATGTTCACATATATATCGCACAACGTCTTAACCTAATTGCGCTTGTGATTAATAGTTTAGGTCTTGCGATATATGTACGTGCACATGGCACACACGTGTACGTGTGTACGCAACAAAATTCAATTCGAAGAAGCTCCGGAACATCAACCGAAAGCACGGACACAATACATTAAACAATTCCCTTCAAAACTACGTTACATTCCCAGGGAGATTTGTCTCGTGAAATTTAAAACAGGACCACTGAATAATTCATCCCCCTCGCTGGTTATTCCCAATGACTTTATTTTAATACCTTGACAGCCCGCTTCTTTATCCGGTGGACACGCAGCGGTAATTTAATTCATGGAAACTGGCTACGGGCTCCTCTGTACGGTGTCTTACGTCCGAGAATTTATTTCTCAGCCACTATCGTTGCGTTTGGTATTTTGATGGACAATTATCAAGAGTCAAATTTAATGAAACTTTTTCAATTTTCCTGGTTGTTCCGAGTAATGAAAATTTTTTTCTTCAGCATTCTTTCGTCCTGTCGAAGGTTTCAATCGATTCAAATTTTAGATGGAAGTTTACTCAATTTTATAAAATTTTATCAACAGTTTTTATTAAAATATTGCCAAAAAGCTGTTGTTCCCTTTAAAATCTAAACGTGTTAAATTTTCGAACGATAGTGTACGATACAAATATCGATTTATTTTAAATTTTCTTTTGACTACAACTATTATTATTCTCCCCCCTCTCTGAAGCAATTGTGATTGTCATCGATCACCGATTTAGGCTTCGATTACAATTACTCTAGCCGTAAAATTGTTCGCGTCAAAGGGAATTATCAGGTGTCGACGTCGACGCCTAGGAAAGGCAGTCATCGTTGAAGCTTTAAATCAGAATGACGAATGGATCACACGGTGACGTGTACTCGTAAGCGTTGATCGGTTGGACACCGTACGTAGCCCAATCAATCATGTTAAAATCGATCAATTACAGAAGCAGAAGTAAACATCAGTTACCGCGTTTGCAGAGAGACAACGTTCTATACGAATTTTTTGCAGCAATGTTTATCTTCGTCATTACGTCACTCTCATTTTTCTCACTTTAGTCATTTCATTTCGCACAGTTTTCAAACTTTTCATTTTCAGCTCTCCTCCCCTCAAAAAAAGAAAGAAAAATTACAAAAAATTCTGTATAATTATCTAATCCCTATAAATTTAATATATCCGGTTCCCTAAAATTCCAAAACTAATCTCAATATAATTCCAATCAGAATTCTAAGAAACACTTTATCAACTTTTTCCAATTTTCTCTCAATTTTCTTTCTTCTCCCTTTCGATCCACTCTGCGCAGTTTCTTTGCACTCCAACACAATCATTTCATTTCACACAGATTTGAAATTTTTCATTTTCAGCTTCCTCCCCCCGAGAGAAGAAAAATTACAAAAAAAATACAGAATTTTGTATAATTCCTTACCATTTGATCCCTATAAATTTAACATAAACCCAGTCAGAATTCCAGAACTCTAGAAACTAAGTATAATCAAAATTCTAAGAAACATTTTACCAACTCTTTTCCACGTCCCCAATTTTCTCTCAATTTTCTTTCCTCTCCCTTCGATCCACTCTGTGCAGTTTCTTTGTACTCTAATACTCTAATTCCCTTTTCCCGTTTTCACATCTCGGTTCTCTTCGTATTTTGCACTTTCCACCCCTCCAGCTTCCTTAATCGCCTCGCTTTCAACGACCGGCATTCGATGTATCTAATTAAACTTCTGATACCACGATACCGCCGCGAAGACGACAACTTTTACCTTGATAAACACATGGCCACGCTCGGATGAAAGATCGTCGGCGCGGAAACCCTTTGAGAAGAGGAGGACCGAGGTCGGTCTCTGCCTCGCCGCGATCGTTGTACACCGGAGGATGAACCTTTTCATCGCTTTAACGAGCTTTCCTTCCTTTCTCAAGTTTATCGAATTCGTCGCCGCCCCTCGTCAAAGAGAAATGCCCCCTCCCTCGCTGATGGAAAGTTATTTCGAACGTACGATTAAGCAGAGTGGTGGCGGAAACGGTGGGTGGTATTTCGCTGCGGTGTCACCGTGCGATCGGGCCAAGAATTTTCATTACCTTCGCATACACGATCTCACTCTCAAATTTCAAAGAGTTGCCGCTTATATCGATTTTCGCGAACATTTTTCTTCGAAAATTTTTCCACAGCACGCAGTTGAGGCACCGTGACATTTATCTTTCTAAAGTAAACCATCTAAGCTTTTACATATCTTCTCCCTCCTCGTATATATTTTTCCTCTAATGTATTTTCAATGTGTGCCGCGACAGGCAATGTCGCACAACTGAACCGCCTGAGAAACAAACTAGCCGAATATATATCCTTTTCTAAAATGTTCCTCTGGAACGAGTACATTTGTAGGACGTAGTAATACCCTAACGGCCTAACTTTTATCTTAACGACAAATTTTTGTCACTTGGCGGTGTCAAGCTTAATTACTAACATAAATTGAAATCTGTTCCAAAACGTAGAGTCAGATAAATTTGGCACGGAAGATTCCAAAAATCGAAACAATGAAGATACATCTCTAGTCACGTGTACGTTATTGAAAAAAACAGTCGTAGCTAGCGCAATCATCGAAGATAACTGATCGCGGCACGAACCTTTCCAACAATTTCATCCAACAGCGATCAGAGTTCAAAGAGTGTACGCTTGCTCTCGTGAAATTTTCAACAAACGCGCGAAAATCCGTGCCCCGGCGAAGAGAAGTCCCGGAATAATTTTCTAAGCATCGCGTCCCGGTGCCTCGGTGTAAAGACACGGCTCGGGGTATAAACGAACCGAGTAAATTAATTACCTATATCTAGAGAGTTCTAATTAAAGTTCCTGGAACTGTTCGTGGCACGAGTTGCGCAGAGGCGCGTATGTGTGACCGCGTTAAGTTATCGGTCGTGTGCGTGGGCGAGCTTTACTGTGCTTTACACGAGCGCGTTTAACATGGCTCGTCCCGGGCTAGCGAAACTAGGCGCGATGCTTTCAAGCCACTCCCCCCCCCCCCGCGGATGTTGCTCTTTTAATATCATCGTGCTGGCAATTATATCGACTAGTCTTTGGTAATTGGTATCGTTGGCCCATTGGGAGTTGTAACAATTTAGGGTTGCGGAATTACTGGCAGATTCTAGCATCGTTGAATCGTAGAATCGTTGTTGAATGTGCAGTTCGTAGAATTACTAATTCCAACATTGTACAGTCGTGAAATTGTTATTTAAATATATAAAATGTAATTTGTAGAATTGTTATATATTAAATTGGTATTAAAAAAGTATTAACTATATTAAATATATTATATTTAATATAATAAATAGTATATATACTATATATTAAATACTATATTAAATATATAAATATATTAATACTATTTTAAATATATTAAATATATATTATATATATTATATAAATATATATATTATATATATATATATATTAAGAGTATTAAATATATTAAATATATAAATTCGTAGAATTTTATCAAATATATTAAATATAGGAATTTATCATTAATTTTATGATCCATTAATTATTAATTTACAATCTGTCAATTGATTATTAAATTACTGTTACGTTAAATATACCAAATGTACGCATTCTGAATATATAAATATATCACAATGGAATTATTTCAAGACTTCGATGAACGTCTATTTAGAATTTGAAGAAAATACAAATTAATGTGATTATGAATGTGATGAAAAAGAATTCATGGAATTCAACACGGTAAAATGTAACAAGAACATTTCGATTTCAACATTCTAAGTTCTTCGGATTCGTAAAGACGACTCTGTGAAAATACAGAACTGTACGAACGAATTTGCGTTCCTGCAAATCGTCTCCGAGCGATAAAATTATAAATACACAATCGAAAGCACGACCGAGTGAATGTTACTCGACAGATTTACCCGGCGGAGGATCGTTTCACCGCTTCCAGTAATTAACGTTATCGGCCGGAGTTACGCAACGCCGCTCCACCTGAACTATAATACATACCACTCCGAAGAGAATCTCCACAATAGAAATAGGATGTCCCGCGATTAATAAACACGCGTATAAATCACGCATCGGAGCTGTTACTCCACCGCTAGGCGAACCAATTTCGAATTTCCAATCAACGGAAGATATCGGATACGGTGTCCGATTAATTCGTTTTTTTAAATCGAGCGCCATTGCGCCAGTCGTGTGTGGACGACGTTACGATAACAAAGCTTCTACTATTCACACGTAGGTAAGATAATTAGATATTATCGAGCGAGATTTGTCAGAGAATGCGAATACTTTTAATACGATTTCATAATATGTAAACGTCAATACGCAAAAGTATAAAAATCGCGCGAGAAACAAGCTTATACGCTTGATAATATAAGAGATTATACATCCGTACATATTGTTAATAATATAAGAAACACATCCGTATATTATTAAAGGGCACGTTTTTTAATTTTTGCAAAAATCATTCAAATCTCTAAGAAATGCAACTTCGCAGGTCAGCAGAGCTCTTTATTGTAAATTGGTCATTTCGACAACATTGGTAATTAATTACTGTTTCAACAGCAAAGTCCTTAAATTCTTGCAAATGATACTACGCTTGGGATACATGACATTACAAAGCTCGATCTTTCGCGAAATTCTAAGTTCCTAGTTTCTAGCTTCTGACTGTTACTAATCTGTTACGTTTTATCGCGGTCGAATTTCGGGATTTCTCCAGTATCAAAAGAGCATCCACGTTTACTAATCGCACAGCCAAGTGGTAAATTCAACTTGGGATACGTATTCGCGGTCTCATCTATCTACGTAATCATGATACCAATTATTGAGCAACCAACTAACTAGCATCAGCGATATCTGAAACTCGAGCTGTTTGATATCAATTTCTGCGTGAATTTTCTAGCGCGGATAGGTTACAAAATCAGAAACAGAAAGTAAGTGTTTTTTTAAGAACTTTGTCACACTAACTGAGATATTGTGCATTTTATTTAAGATCGAACACGTGAGAAGGACGTGACACGTTTGATCAAATGATATTGGGTTTAAATTTGAAATTAAAAAGTGCAATTGTGCATTTATCGAAAGCTTGAGCTTGCAGAATACGAAATACAGAAATATATGATGTTATAATGTTTGGAAGGTGAAACAAATTTCAAATTCAGGTTTCGTTGCTTAGCTTCGTAGAAATGTAAAAATGCACAAAAGTACGCAGAGGCTAGGTCACAGGTTATACAGAATTACGGATGATAAATATAATTTTAGAAATTTTTATATTCCTTGGACAATATGGAAATGTAATTTTGAAGTAGAATAATTAGATCTTGCATAATCTGGCAAATCCTGACGACAAATGTCACGTTCTCCCCCAGAAGAAACAATTTCCAAATGGAATAAGGACTTTACAGGTATATTGGACTTTACACCAGTTCGAATACAATTCCAAATAATTTCAAGTCGAAGCTGAGCTTTGATCTCTCCTTGAACACAATATCGAGATTTCGCGGGTAATCGGATGTGACATGATCGACCATGGAATAATGAGACGACTATATCGACAATCCTCGACCGGCGACAGATGGGAAATTGATCATCGAGATTGACTATTTTGTTACACTGCAGCTGAATTTTAAAGAACCAGTGGTGAGATCAAAAAAAGAACGTCTAAAACTGGAAAACTATTGGTGAAAAGAGAAGAAGGAAACGTTAAAATTTGCTCAAAGAAACAGAAATATAAATAAGTGAAGTAATTAGTTTCAAAACTCTAGCAGACATTCAATTTGAGATTAGATATTCTTCTTCAAGTATTGGCCAACACTTAGTATACTCTTTGGTACTGAGCTTGTGAAATTTAAAAATAGTGCAATACTGAAATCAAGTTTTCAAATTTTTGTCTTTCAAAACACCTCGAAATAATTCCATACAGTTACCGAGTTTAAAAAGAAAAGCGTAATTCCAACATTCATCCTGTTTCCTTAACAATTAGCACACTTTGGCGAAAGGCAATTCCCGGGAAACAGGGAAAGAAAGTTCGTTAAAGGAAACAGCTATCGGGTGTGTGTATCCGTATCAATGATCGATACTGCTGATCGGCCGTTTTCCGGTGATCATGGTTCCGATATCATTGGTAGTTTGGGACAGCGAGTAATTAGTTCAGGGACACGCGATAAATATCGTCTCTTCTATCTTTACACAAGTCGATCGGTCCTGCTAATTAACATCATTGTACGGGTTACGTTGCATCGATATCCTCGCGTTATGGCTCAGCGAACCATAGAATCCCCACAATGCAAATTACCGACTGAAAGGGAAACAGTTCGGCATTGTAAATGGATACGGCGAGGATCCATTCGTCATTCCGGATAATTTACTGCTAATCATCTAAGAAGTTGTAGCTGCTCGAGTAGTTTCGTTGACGTCGAACGTCAAGTCACATGTTACCAGTCGCGTGTACCAAGACAGTTACGCGTTGTATTTTCGAAAAATTTTGAAAAAGTTTGATAATTCTTCAGTATTTTCAATTTGAGATCAGGTGTTTCCTTGTCTCGACAAATATTGGCCAATACTTGACCTCCTTGGCATTAAACTTGTACAAAGTTTCAGTTTCAATGTAGGGAGTTCGTAAAAATACTACAACTCTGAAATTAATTAACAAATTTTATTATATCTTTTCTCAGTTTGAGATAAAAATACTTTCCTTTAGGTAGTTTCAGAATATTTGTCTTTGATATTGCAAGGTGTTTGTGTGTCATGCGATCGAAGTAAAAGCAACAAGTTCTCAATGACATTTGAGTAATTTTCAGGACATAAAATAATTCATGCTCTTACCATATCGCGGTCTCAAATAATTCAAATTCAATATTTTTTTAAAGTAATTTGAAATTAGTCACAGTTTCGCTCCATCAAATTTCCTACAAATACACAAAAATTTTTAGTACTCTCTGTACAATAATATTCTCAGATGTGTGTTTCAAACTTTCCCATTATTAATCCATCATAATCCATCATAATCTCTGTTAACCGCGCTGCTAATGAAACGTGAAATTCTTAGCGTACTCGCAAAAAGAAGTTCGAGTCTCTTCGCGAACTGCATCCATCCAATAAAGAGGATCATATCGTTGATTATACAGGCAGTATCACGAAGAAACGGTTGCGGTTCGCTCAACACACAGGCGCGCCAACTTCTACCTTGTAATTCTGCTTGTGTGAATTATGTTCGACAAAGCGTGTTACGTTGGTGGCGTTGGGTAACGTAATTGCAGACTGGCGTTGATTAACGCTGCCGATCGAACACACGTCGTTGATCGATTGTGCCACTGATCGGTACGCGTGCATCGATCAACGGGCACGCTCAATCTTCCTTCAAACTAACGCAATTTGCGGGAGCCCCTTTTCTTTTTCACTTCGAATCACCTTCTGACGATGACACGGTAATTTAAATCGTCTCACAATCAGTCGTTAGTAAAGGTACATGATTCCCATCTACCTTTGAATTCCTGTGTATCTTTGAACACGTAGAGATGCTTTCTAGAGAACAGAAATGATTTAGAAAATCGAGGGTGATGTATTCTGATAGTCACGATAGACTAGTTCTTTCAACGAGCTACGTGGTGTCATTTAAACGCAGCAGGGGGAGTAGTTGTACATTTTCGATTAACAAATTCCAACGACCAGTGTTCGATGACCAATGACTAGGCTGTTATTTAAAGTAAATTAAATTGCACGATTATCCGCAACTCGCTAGACACGAAGACAAACTTTCCTTTGTTATAAAATTCACAACAAATATAAAACCTGAATATTACTTTATTAAGTAAAGTACATATGTTTCAGGGTATTCTAAGATATATTTTAGTATAATATATCTTGGTTCAGAATTTGTAAATATGAAACCTGAACATTATTTTACTGCGAAGTATATATTTTTTTTGGAAGAATTTCTCGTCATGAATCTCTTAAATTTTCGTTTCGTCAAGTAGTTTAGTTTTCAACTTTCAGTTCAATTAGAATGGTTTGTCAATGCCAATGATCAGAATGATCGGAAACGACGGATTTCAGATTTTTCTTCTTTCGCAATTGTTGCAAAGATACGTGCATTAACTAATATCGATTTCCATTTAATTGCATAACCACATGTAGATCATTAGAGGCTTAGGTTTGGTTCTAACGAGCACAAGTAGGTTTCTCTAGAACGTGTAAGACACACGACAGATGGAGAGGAGACGAGAGGAACGAAGAGTAAAACGAGCGCAACGGGAACGAATCACGGGTGCCTACTGAGCTAAATTATCAAATTTGCATTCGATTTCCGGCGTAGCCGGCACGCAGCCGTTGATTGGCAAACAACAGAGCCGACACGTCGGTATCGCGTTCAATAGAGAAGGCCGATGTTCCATTGAAATTACAGGACGCGCAAATGAATCGGCGCGAGACTGTCGCTTATACAAGCGCATCGTTAACTCGTTTGGCTGAATGTGCCAATTTGACTGATAGTCCGGGATCCGCTAGGGTTATTGTTTTCCTATTGTGATGCTGCCGTTTTATCGACCTTGCCCCACACCGCCCACGCGTCACTTCCCGTGTAAACCGTTCACTTTCAACTTAACGAAAATATGTTTCGACACGAGGTGCACACACTCTCTTTCATTTCGACTCGGACGCGTTTCGGCGCGAGAAGATTACAACGCGCGATAAATTACACCAGTCGATCTCTACGAGAGATGTTGACTCACAAGTGATAGGTAGAGGTTAGGAGACAATTTAGGTTAGATTACTAAAAATTCAGTTTTAATTTTGCCTGCTGTTCAATTATCAATCAGATCGAACTGAAATTCAAGTCAAAATTAAATTGAATTCCAAATTGATTTTGTGTCATTTTGGTGATAAAGATCGGTAGTAGAATAGAAAGTGATGCTCTGCGTCATTTAAGTAAACTTAACCTCTTCATCTCACAGGACGATCCCTTTGGAACATTTTTCCACGTAGCAATTAGTTCAGGAATAATTTGAAACGCAGGAGTAGGATTCATCCTGTATACTTGAAAATTGGAAATTGAAAAGTGATAAATGTTTAAATAATAATGATAGAATAATTAAACGTATAAAATACGTTTTGTTCGTGAAAAAACTTCTCTAACAAGAAAATAATAGCGATCAATTATGGCGGAGCTGTCTCAACAAATAAGGGAGATTAATTACAGAAGCTAAATTTTATCTTTATCTCGAGATTAATTACAGAAACTGAAGCTAGCCTAAAAATATATGAATATTTTTTATCTCTCGAGAAACTTGGGATGAACACAATATTTGCTAGAAACACTGAATAATGTATCAACAATTATAAAACACACATGAATATCAAATCCTGAACCTTCGAACAAGAGTGTACTTGTAAGATTACGAAAATCAATAAATATTCTGCTTTACTTGTCTCTTCAATGAAAAGAACACAGTCGAAAAGTTGATTCGTCTAAAAGTTGGCTTGCAATTTCTTCTTATGGCAATATCTTCTTTCCTCTTTCCTCGGGGCGGCATTTAGAATTCCCTCAAACACTCTTCAATTAACGAAACGAAACGAGGAAACTGTTATTGTTATCGCGAGCAATCTTGTTTAGCTGTAATACGCTCGGCCGTTTCGCGTTGTGCTCGTTAGAATAGCTTCGTTACGTTTGACGAGCACGTGGTCCACGAAGAAGAAGAAGAAGAGGAGGATTCGGGGTCTTGGTACACAATGCATCAACTAAAACCAGGTAAAAACCACAACGTGGCCTCAAAGCTGGTCGCTGAAGTACGTGACCACGTAATAAAGAACATCGGCCGACCGTAAAATCGCGTTCGCCTCTCTCCCAACTTTATCCAGCATATCGTCCCCGCGAGAACACTGCCGGCTACAAGCCATAAAAATGTCTTTGCGACGTTTCACCGTGTCACGGATATGCTATCTCCAGTGCCAGTCGAAAATTTAAGGAAATATAACCACTCCGCATCCACTCGTTGAATTTCCAGATAATAGTTTTATCTCTTCTGCCGCGCAGATTTCGCGTCTAATGCGGCCCTCGTTTCCCAACGTTGTCGTTACATCCCCCCTCCCAAGTGGCAATGGGGGAGAAATATTAACGGCGGAATTAAGGGAGGAATCGTAAATTTCAAAAGCCTCGTCGACGAGGTGCAGATGATCGAGAAAGTAGATTCGTTGCTATCGCACGTCTTCTCGTACAGTCGTGCGTTGCAACTTGTAATTTGTAAACGTAAATTTTTCTTTACAATTTGAACGACCCGCTTTTCCAATGGAAGATCGAAGTTCTATAAAATCTAACAGCATCGAAAAAAACGTCGAAACAAAACATAAACTTTCGAAATATATATATATATATATATATATATATATATATATATATATATATATATATATATATCTATATATAGTGAATGAAAAATTTTCATCCACCCCGTGTACCGTAAAATTTAACCGCGACGTACAAATCACTGTACGATGGTCGCGTCACGCGCCACCGGAGAAGCAAATAAAAGCCAAAAGGACAAAACGGTACGTAGGTATACTTTGACAAGTATTATCGCTCACGGGGAAGTCGCGCGGCAAACGGCACGACGGCAGAGATTCGGAAAAGTCCCGAGCAAGGAGCAAGCTCGGCTATCTGTCCAGCGGAGGAAGGTGGAAGATCGTACGAGCACTCGCAGCAGTCACGGCGGCGAGATTGCGGGTCAAGGAAATAAACTTGTAACGGGCCGGGGCTCTGCTTGATGGAGCTCCTGTTTCGTTGCCGCAGCAAACACGTAGTTGCTACCGCCAACCCGAGACATCAACCGCCGTTAAAGTGTGTACGCTCGGTAACTAACGCGGCGAACGCTGTAATTTTCCGGAGTAAACGAAGGCTAACAAAGTGGTCGCCTCTTGGCCAACTCGAAAGCGAAATTAATTTATCAACCGAGGATGGGGAGGGACCGGTTACAACACGGATACGCGCCGGTGCTTTTTCAGAGTCGATACAACACTCAACGTTTCACCCCTCCTTTCGCTCGCGTGCCTTCGTTCTTTCAATTAATCGGATTTTCGTCCAGCCTCCTTCCTCCCGCAAGGAAATTTCTAATCGCGTTTGCAGTCCTTTGTACGCTTCGCGAGCGATAGTTTATTCGAGGCGAAGTTGTGTTGAAACTCGGTGAGATTTTACGCAAGGCACTGACAAGTCGCTGACAAGTCTCGTTGCGAGAACTGATCTTTCGCTCCTGAATCTAATATATTCTTGCACGATCTGTCTATAGGATATTAATATCAACAGAAGCTTGCCACATGGGTTTATTTCCTTAGAATTATATTCGTACTGCAAGAAGACTCGGCTCCACATTGCAATAAAATCAAAATACGAACAATGTTCATAAATATTCGAGGCTAGTCGTTAGATCGCAAATAAAGTATCGGTATACAGGTTTTTTGAATTTCTATTCGTTTGATTTTTCATTTTCATTTAATCTAGATGTTTCTATTTTTGCATCAGCCGCTGCGTTTTCGAGATTCACCCTCCCCTTTTATCCAGCTCGCCAGACATCCTGCGCGAACTGATAGTCTCGTTGGGCTGCTGGCGCAAAGAAAGGCAGCAGGTCAACCAGGCACGCATGACAGGAGGATAAAAACCCGATTGACGAGTAGGGGGTGGAATAAGGTCGCGTGCGTGTCCCAGCTAGCTGCCGGGTAACTTTCATTCCGCGGCACAACAACCCTCAACTCGGTATCGCGCCACTTGAAGCGGATCTCGTCGACCGTTCCTTTCGCTGTTCGTTGTTGGCTACGTCCCGCTTTCAGGCCAACATTTCCGTCGTCGTCGTCGTCACCGCTGGTCCAGTCGTCTTTTCGTTCTCTCTCTAGACGATTTCCTTTTGTACGTGTAGTGCCCCAAATCGACTTGTTCCTCCTTAATTTTTATTAATTTCATTAATTTCATTAACCC
The DNA here is from genome assembly GCF_011392965.1 of Frieseomelitta varia. Lineage (NCBI taxonomy): Eukaryota > Metazoa > Arthropoda > Insecta > Hymenoptera > Apidae > Frieseomelitta > Frieseomelitta varia. The sequence continues at coordinate 36,938 of NW_025110397.1, forward strand.
TGATGAACTCAATTTAAATCAAGTCGAGAAATTTGGTGTCAAATCCAACCTCCTACATGTAGGTTAATTTTATCTCTAATTTCTCGAGTTGCAATCACATTCCAAAAGTACAAAAAGCCTATACGCATCTTCGAGAAGCTGTGTAACAGCAATAAAAAAAAAAAAAAACAACTCAACTCCTCCCCCGCTTGCCTCAACTCCAAGGGACTCGAAAACGAATGTCACTTGCACACTGTTGAAAGTAAGGGAAACGAAAAGTAAGAAAAAAGTGTGAGGGAAAACGGAAAGCGATAAGGCTCTCTTTTCTCAATTTTCTCAATTTTCAAGATTATCCTACGGCTATATATATATATATATATATATATATATATATATATATCTGCATAAGGTAACGATTTAATTTTCTCCCTGTGAAAATAGTATGTTCCTCTTTCCTTTTCACTGCTTTTCCCTTTCTTCTTCCCGTCGTTTCGTTCCTTTCCATACAGCCCGAAAGGTTGGAAAGGGGCGCAATCGTCAGCGGCGTCTTTTGTCTTCGCCTTTATGACCCGTCATTTTTTCAGACATCCACTTTAATAACGCGCGCAGCGCATACCGAAAACACCTCCCGGTGGACGTCTTTTGGCGTATGCTGTACACGACGGGGGAAGAAGGGGTGGTGCTACGCTCCGGTGGTGCGACCGGGCCTCTGTCAAAGGGGCGCTTTGTTTCCGGCCTGGTACAAAGAGCCACGGCTATTCGGACGCTTGCATGTCCTCGCTATCGGTATAAATAGCCCTTACGCGCACGCGAGCGCTTCGTTCAAACGGACAGTTTACGCTCCAGGGAGCAAAGAAGGGCTAACGATGCAGTTTCCACGTCGGCATGCAGTTTGCTTCCGTTTCTCAGTCGTTCCCGGCGTTTCCGGATTGTCCCCCCCCCCCCTTTCGTATTCTCGCACGACTTTTTCACACGATTCTCACGGTTTCGGCGTGATTGAACGTTTACAATCGCAAGGCGGACGAGAAAGAGTGCTTTCAACCTGTGGAAATTTCGTGATTTTCGTTTCGTTCCGATTTACATGTGTGCAAGGCACTATCAAGTTGAAAGTGAAACGTCTAACAAACAGTATTGATTATTATTATTTGGCGACGATTTACTGGCTCGTATCATAAGTTATATTTCAACAATAATAAATCAAATACAATAATACTGTATAAACCGAGTCATCATTTGATTATATTATCATCAGTTGAATTTAAATCGAGCATCGTCTCTCTCAAGTCGCTGAACTTTGAATAACTAACTAAACGCGTTAAAAAAAAAAAATCAACTATTTCGTCGTGACGATTTAAACGTCGATGCCAACGATGCGTTATTCGAACGATTGAAGAGAACGAACGAGAGAAAGTTGCGAAAGATGGAAATGTAGAGGAGGGAAAGAGAAAAGGAGATAGAGAGAGAGATTGGGCAGCCGTAGGGCTAACGATAATAGATAGATTTTAGAACGGGGCACATCACCGATCGCGATAATATCTCGGCTAATTGCTGGTTACCCGCACACCGCTGGCTTCACATCCACTTCTGTAACCTACAGCGGTTTCTCTCTCCGACCCCTTTCCTACACTTTCCACCCTCACGAATGCCTCCGCCACTTCTCCTCCACGTCGCATCATTTCGCGTCAGTTCCACTCCAGCCCCACGTGAAAGTTCAATCGCTGTTTCGATTCCCTGACACGTGGCAAACAACGAACGGAAAGATAAATATACCGCGGAAGGAAACGCGCAAACACAAATAAACAAATATGTAAACGTAATAATCGCGCTGCCGATTTTTCGTGCATATTTACGGAGAATTCTCGCGCGGTAAATAAACAAAAGTATCTCCAAGGTTGTAACATTTAGCAGAGAAGACGATCCCTTCATTTATATATGTAGGATTTCATTTTTTAAATGGCAAGTGGATAAAGATATACGAGGAAAAAGTAATACAAAATAGCAATATATTGCTCAACGCTTGCAAAATAAATATTTTTCAGGTGAAATCGAACCGAGAACGAGTTTCTGCATCCGATCTGAAATTTATTATCGTTTAAAACACAACTATGCATCACCTCCTTCGTAACAGGTTCATATTTATTGTAAAATGAACTCTTTGTTAAAAGTTACACACGCTTCATCGAATATAATATTTTACGTATCGCAGGGTGATTCTGTGTTTTATCCTAGCGACGGTGTTGAAGCTATCTCGCGGAGAGAACCAACTACAATGCAGAGTGCAAAAATAAAGAATCTTTCACAATACGCGGAATTGTCAATCAAACGCTCACATCTTCAAACAAAAGTAAACTCGCGTGCCCGGAATCCGCTGCAACCGGAATAAAAGCGGGATATTTCGTTTAGAATTTCGATTTTAATTTCCCCACCACCACCACCGTGCGCATAGAATTCTGTAACACTTCAAACTCGATTCGCCGGGCGGAAACGAGGAGCCGATATGATTGACGCCTGAATTTCCCGACGTCGCGGATAAAAAGCTCGGCGCAGTTTCGCGCGCAAATATCTCAGAAAACAAAGAAACACGAGCCGACGTAGGTATGCACGTACGCGTATTTGCGATTGCATTCCCGTTTAATCAAGCTGCAGACCGGCTGGGTCAATATGGGCGTAAACTTCGGCTGATCGTTAAATCGAGATTCTTGTCGAAGGGAATTCGCGGATTTGTGAATTCGTCGGATTTCTCGCGTACCGAGGTTTCGAAGACCGAATGTAAAACACGCGCGTACGCGTACGGTCGAGCAGCCGAGGCGATCCTGCGTCTGGTAATTCGAGATTCGAGCCAGCCGTAGGCGAATGAAACTCGAACATAATTATACAGCGAACAATCCGACTGTTAACTCGAAGGTTAATGTTTTTTGAAACTTTAACTTTCGAGTCTTGGCGAAGATTTGGTATTGCGAAAACTGTCGAAAGAAATGAAATTCTTCGACTTCAATGCTAAAGATGATGTTAAATGGAGGAAAAGTATTCCACACTTGAAACAACAATATTTCGATATATGTCAAACGTGAATGTCTTTATTAAATGGCAATGTTTCGAAAAGTTTAGCTGCCAGCGTCCTAACAGCTATCGACGTTTAATTCGACGTGTCGTTAGCAGGCGTTTCCAGATAAGATTGGCATTAATAAAGATCGATAGTGATCGTTGGTCCGGTGCTTCTCATTCTCCTATCAGTCCCCAAAGCCACGTGCCGTTGTGTACAACGTATAATGCGCGCGTAATGTGGCCAGTACCCACCACTGATTACAATATTCAAATTTTCCAATCTCCATATGCACGTGTGTACGCGCGCGGCCATGCAGGTAGCATGCACGCGTGTTGCCTCGATGAAAGCGGCCAACGCCTACGGCTATGCCAGCGATGCGATCTCAGATACTTTGCGCCGCTTCGAATATCGTGTACGTCCGGCGAGACATTCGAATCACTAAGGGCCGAAGCTTGAAATTCGTGCGGACAGAAGCTTGAAATTTATAAAAATTGCGATAAGCCTTCGACGACAAATTTAAATCGCCACGAACGCGAAAGCTTCAAATTCCTACGAAGGTATATATCCAAAGTTTCGAGTTCTCAATGTCTCGGAAAATTTAAATTAAATATAACAGGATGCTTCAGTCAATAAACTAAAAAAATAACAGTCTTCGGTCAATAAAGTCTACTGCGTCTAAACTTTGTTTAAATATAATTTGTTTATAATATAATAAATAAAATGTTTCCTACGTACAATACACGTAATGATACTTTCATGAAAGCTTCCCACGATTATCCGAACAGTTCCAAAATTCGAATGGTAGCAAAAATTTGATAAGGTACGTTGCTAATTACTAATTACTAATTTGGAATATGTATGTAACCTTCGTGTAACCGTGTTTTAATATTTGCGAATAAATTCCGCTGAGAGAATAAATTAGAGAAAGATTTTATTTTTGAATGTGTGCAACGTAGCCTACGTTAATCTACGTTACACTACATTTAGTTAATCCCTTCGCAACGATATGTATTATATCGCGAGACAATATAGTTTTTGTACGACACATTATGGTGGAAAAATTTCTGGCTGAAATCTTTCTTTACCTTTAAAAAAAAAAAAAAAAAAAAAAAAAAGAAACAAAAGCGAATTGAACCAGAAAATTCTGCAAAATACGAAATAAACGAGTTACACAGAGATTTAGGATCATTCGCATCGATTTTTTTCCTTTTTCTCGTAAAATCCAAGCGACAAACTTTCGTTTCAATGAAATTTAATTACAGATTTTATATCAATCTATTGGGATATTACTTGCGTTAGCGAGCATTTATTGAGAGAACGATAGAATTCGTGCGTGAGTTCGAAAACACATCGTTGACTTTGTGTTACGAGAGGATAAAGCAGACTAATTCTAGAAGAGAGACAAAAATTATTAACGTGCTTTTTTTCTTTCACTCGAATCAACATTTTAGCTAAATTAAAAAATTACTCGCAAAGAGAAAGTTTAGAACATTTTTGGAATACGGAAACAAAAATAAATTCACGAAACTGCGTCAAGATTCACTAGAATTGCGTTTCAAACTCCTGAAAGACGTTGAAGATTACCAGAGACAAAAATTGCTAACGTGTACTTTTTTTACTCGAATCAACATTTTAGCCAAACTGAAAAATTACTCGCAGATTTAAAAACAAATTTTTAGACTACAGAAACAAATAAATTCACGAAACTGTATCAAGATTCACTAGAATTGCGTTTCAAACCCCTGAAAGACGTTGCCAGAGACAAAAATTGCTAACGTGTACTTTTTTTACTCGAATCAGCATTTTAGCCAAACTGAAAAATTACTCGCAGAGTTAGAAACAAATTTTTAGACTACGGAAACAAATAAATTCACGAAACTG